>NW_026948300.1:0-47176 GCF_035149785.1 Candoia aspera
TCTTTCCAAGCAGAACATGAATCATCACTGTCTTTCAGATCTGGTCTTTCACTGGGCTGCAAACTTGAGTTGTAAATGTTGAATTCTCCCTTCCCATTAATAGGGCTTATACGAGTTGTTAAGAGCAGGCCTCCCTGTAACCATGCCGGAAACTGCAACTGGTGTCCTAGACGGCATTTGGATATCAATTCTGAACTCGCATGTTATTGCTAATACAACGCAGACCTTGACATTCCCCTACTTTGTATGTTTGCGTGGAGGCCATGTTGGGCTATGTGTTGAAATAGCGATTCTTCTTAGTTAGCTTTCTCTTCAGTCATACAGAGATAAATGAAAATGCATGCATTTCCAGATTCTCCTTTCCAAGCAGAACATGAATCATCACTGTCTTTCAGATCTGGTCTTTCACTCGGCTGCAAACTCGAGTTGTAAAAGTAGAATTCTGCCTTCCCATTGATTGGGCTTATACGAGTTGTTGAGAGCAGGCCTCCCTGTAACCATGCCGGAAACTGAACTGGTGTCCTAGACTGCATTTGGATATCAATTCTGAACTGGCATGTTATTGCTAATACAACGCAGACCTTGACATTCCCTACTTTATATGTTTCCGTGGAGGCCATGTTGGGCTATGTGTTGAAATAGCGATTCTTCTTAGTTAGCTTTCTCTTCAGTCATACAGAGATAAATGAAAATGCATGCATTTCCAGATTCTCCTTTCCAAGCAGAACATGAATCATCACTGTCTTTCAGATCTGGTCTTTCACTGGGCTGCAAACTTGAGTTGTAAATGTTGAATTCTCCCTTCCCATTAATAGGGCTTATACGAGTTGTTAAGAGCAGGCCTCCCTGTAACCATGCCGGAAACTGAACTGGTGTCCTAGACGGCATTTGGATATCAATCTGAACTCGCATGTTATTGCGAATACAACGCAGACCTTGACATTCCCCTACTTTGTATGTTTGCGTGGAGGCCATGTTGGGCTATGTGTTGAAATAGCGATTCTTCTTAGTTAGCTTTCTCTTCAGTCATACAGAGATAAATGAAAATGCATGCATTTCCAGATTCTCCTTTCCAAGCAGAACATGAATCATCACTGTCTTTCAGATCTGGTCTTTCACTGGGCTGCAAACTCGAGTTGTAAAAGTTGAATTCTGCCTTCCCATTGATTGGGCTTATACGAGTTGTTGAGAGCAGGCCTCCCTGTAACCATGCCGGAAACTGAACTGGTGTCCTAGACTGCATTTGGATATCAATTCTGAACTCGCATGTTATTGTTAATACAACGCAGACCTTGACATTCCCCTACTTTGTATGTTTGCGTTGAGGCCATGTTGGGCTATGTGTTGAAATAGCGATTCTTCTTAGTTAGCTTTCTCTTCAGTCATACAGAGATAAATGAAAATGCATGCATTTCCAGATTCTCCTTTCCAAGCAGAACATGAATCATCACAGTCTTTCAGATCTGGTCTTTCACTCGGCTGCAAACTCGAGTTGTAAAAGTTGAATTCTGCCTTCCCATTGATTGGGCTTATACGAGTTGTTGAGAGCAGGCCTCCCTGTAACCATGCCGGAAACTGAACTGGTGTCCTAGACGGCATTTGGATATCAATTCTGAACTCGCATGTTATTGCGAATACAACGCAGACCTTGACATTCCCCTACTTTGTATGTTTGCGTGGAGGCCATGTTGGGGCTATGTGTTGAAATAGCGATTCTTCTTAGTTAGCTTTCTCTTCAGTCATACAGAGATAAATGAAAATGCATGCATTTTCCAGATTCTCCTTTCCAAGCAGAACATGAATCATCACTGTCTTTCAGATCTGGTCTTTCACTGGCTGCAAACTTGAGTTGTAAATGTTGAATTCTCCCTTCCCATTAATAGGGCTTATACGAGTTGTTAAGAGCAGGCCTCCCTGTAACCATGCCGGAAACTGAACTGGTGTCCTAGACGGCATTTGGATATCAATTCTGAACTCGCATGTTATTGCGAATACAACGCAGACCTTGACATTCCCCTACTTTGTATGTTTGCGTGGAGGCCATGTTGGGCTATGTGTTGAAATAGCGATTCTTCTTAGTTAGCTTTCTCTTCAGTCATACAGAGATAAATGAATATGCATGCATTTCCAGATTCTCCTTTCCAAGCAGAACATGAATCATCACTGTCTTTCAGATCTGGTCTTTCACTGGGCTGCAAACTTGAGTTGTAAATGTTGAATTCTCCCTTCCCATTAATAGGGCTTATACGAGTTGTTAAGAGCAGGCCTCCCTGTAACCATGCCGGAAACTGAACTGGTGTCCTAGACGGCATTTGGATATCAATTCTGAACTCGCCATGTTATTGCTAATACAACGCAGACCTTGACATTCCCCTACTTTGTATGTTGCGTGGAGGCCATGTTGGGCTATGTGTTGAAATAGCGATTCTTCTTAGTTAGCTTTCTCTTCAGTCATACAGAGATAAATGAAAATGCATGCATTTCCAGATTCTCCTTTCCAAGCAGAACATGAATCATCACTGTCTTTCAGATCTGGTCTTTCACTCGGCTGCAAACTCGAGTTGTAAAAGTAGAATTCTGCCTTCCCATTGATTGGGCTTATACGAGTTGTTGAGAGCAGGCCTCCCTGTAACCATGCCGGAAACTGAACTGGTGTCCTAGACTGCATTTGGATATCAATTCTGAACTGGCATGTTATTGCTAATACAACGCAGGACCTTGACATTCCTCTACTTTATATGTTTCCGTGGAGGCCATGTTGGGCTATGTGTTGAAATAGCGATTCTTCTTAGTTAGCTTTCTCTTCAGTCATACAGAGATAAATGAAAATGCATGCATTTCCAGATTCTCCTTTCCAAGCAGAACATGAATCATCACTGTCTTTCAGATCTGGTCTTTCACTGGGCTGCAAACTTGAGTTGTAAATGTTGAATTCTCCCTTCCCATTAATAGGGCTTATACGAGTTGTTAAGAGCAGGCCTCCCTGTAACCATGCGGAAACTGAACTGGTGTCCTAGACTGCATTTGGATATCAATTCTGAACTCGCATGTTATTGCGAATACAACGCAGACCTTGACATTCCCCTACTTTGTATGTTTGCGTTGAGGCCATGTTGGGCTATGTGTTGAAATAGCGATTCTTCTTAGTTAGCTTTCTCTTCAGTCATACAGAGATAAATGAAAATGCATGCATTTCCAGATTCTCCTTTCCAAGCAGAACATGAATCATCACAGTCTTTCAGATCTGGTCTTTCACTCGGCTGCAAACTCGAGTTGTAAAAGTTGAATTCTGCCTTCCCATTGATTGGGCTTATACGAGTTGTTGAGAGCAGGCCTCCCTGTAACCATGCCGGAAACTGAACTGGTGTCCTAGACGGCATTTGGATATCAATTCTGAACTCGCATGTTATTGCGAATACAACGCAGACCTTGACATTCCCCTACTTTGTATGTTTCCGTGGAGGCCATGTTGGGCTATGTGTTGAAATAGCGATTCTTCTTAGTTAGCTTTCTCTTCAGTCATACAGAGATAAATGAAAATGCATGCATTTCCAGATTCTCCTTTCCAAGCAGAACATGAATCATCACTGTCTTTCAGATCTGGTCTTTCACTGGGCTGCAAACTTGAGTTGTAAATGTTGAATTCTCCCTTCCCATTAATAGGGCTTATACGAGTTGTTAAGAGCAGGCCTCCCTGTAACCATGCCGGAAACTGAACTGGTGTCCTAGACGGCATTTGGATATCAATTCTGAACTCGCATGTTATTGCGAATACAACGCAGGACCTTGACATTCCCCTACTTTGTATGTTTGCGTGGAGGCCATGTTGGGCTATGTGTTGAAATAGCGATTCTTCTTAGTTAGCTTTCTCTTCAGTCATACAGAGATAAATGAAAATGCATGCATTTCCAGATTCTCCTTTCCAAGCAGAACATGAATCATCACTGTCTTTCAGATCTGGTCTTTCACTGGGCTGCAAACTCGAGTTGTAAAAGTTGAATTCTGCCTTCCCATTGATTGGGCTTATACGAGTTGTTGAGAGCAGGCCTGCATGTAACCATGCCGGAAACTGAACTGGTGTCCTAGACGGCATTTGGATATCAATTCTGAACTCGCATGTTATTGCGAATACAACGCAGACCTTGACATTCCCCTACTTTGTATGTTTGCGTGGAGGCCATGTTGGGCTATGTGTTGAAATAGCGATTCTTCTTAGTTAGCTTTCTCTTCAGTCATACAGAGATAAATGAAAATGCATGCATTTCCAGATTCTCCTTTCCAAGCAGAACATGAATCATCACTGTCTTTCAGATCTGGTCTTTCACTGGGCTGCAAAACTCGAGTTGTAAAAGTTGAATTCTGCCTTCCCATTGATTGGGCTTATACGAGTTGTTGAGAGCAGGCCTGCATGTAACCATGCCGGAAACTGAACTGGTGTCCTAGACTGCATTTGGATATCAATTCTGAACTCGCATGTTATTGTTAATACAACGCAGACCTTGACATTCCCCTACTTTGTATGTTTGCGTTGAGGCCATGTTGGGCTATGTGTTGAAATAGCGATTCTTCTTAGTTAGCTTTCTCTTCAGTCATACAGAGATAAATGAAAATGCATGCATTTCCAGATTCTCCTTTCAAGCAGAACATGATCATCACAGTCTTTCAGATCTGGTCTTTCACTCGGCTGCAAACTCGAGTTGTAAAAGTTGAATTCTGCCTTCCCATTGATTGGGCTTATACGAGTTGTTGAGAGCAGGCCTCCCTGTAACCATGCCGGAAACTGAACTGGTGTCCTAGACGGCATTTGGATATCAATTCTGAACTCGCATGTTATTGCGAATACAACGCAGACCTTGACATTCCCCTACTTTGTATGTTTCCGTGGAGGCCATGTTGGGCTATGTGTTGAAATAGCGATTCTTCTTAGTTAGCTTTCTCTTCAGTCATACAGAGATAAATGAAAATGCATGCATTTCCAGATTCTCCTTTCCAAGCAGAACATGAATCATCACTGTCTTTCAGATCTGGTCTTTCACTGGGCTGCAAACTTGAGTTGTAAATGTTGAATTCTCCCTTCCCATTAATAGGGCTTATACGAGTTGTTAAGAGCAGGCCTCCCTGTAACCATGCCGGAAACTGAACTGGTGTCCTAGACGGCATTTGGATATCAATTCTGAACTCGCATGTTATTGCGAATACAACGCAGACCTTGACATTCCCCTACTTTGTATGTTTGCGTGGAGGCCATGTTGGGCTATGTGTTGAAATAGCGATTCTTCTTAGTTAGCTTTCTCTTCAGTCATACAGAGATAAATGAAAATGCATGCATTTCCAGATTCTCCTTTCCCAAGCAGAACATGAATCATCACTGTCTTTCAGATCTGGTCTTTCACTGGGCTGCAAACTCGAGTTGTAAAAGTTGAATTCTGCCTTCCCATTGATTGGGCTTATACGAGTTGTTGAGAGCAGGCCTGCATGTAACCATGCGGAAACTGAACTGGTGTCCTAGACGGCATTTGGATATCAATTCTGAACTCGCATGTTATTGCGAATACAACGCAGACCTTGACATTCCCCTACTTTGTATGTTTGCGTGGAGGCCATGTTGGGCTATGTGTTGAAATAGCGATTCTTCTTAGTTAGCTTTCTCTTCAGTCATACAGAGATAAATGAAAATGCATGCATTTCCAGATTCTCCTTTCCAAGCAGAACATGAATCATCACTGTCTTTCAGATCTGGTCTTTCACTGGGCTGCAAACTTGAGTTGTAAATGTTGAATTCTCCCTTCCCATTAATAGGGCTTATACGAGTTGTTAAGAGCAGGCCTCCCTGTAACCATGCCGGAAACTGAACTGGTGTCCTAGACTGCATTTGGATATCAATTCTGAACTCGCATGTTATTGCGAATAACAACGCAGACCTTGACATTCCCCTACTTTGTATGTTTGCGTTGAGGCCATGTTGGGCTATGTGTTGAAATAGCGATTCTTCTTAGTTAGCTTTCTCTTCAGTCATACAGAGATAAATGAAAATGCATGCATTTCCAGATTCTCCTTTCCAAGCAGAACATGAATCATCACAGTCTTTCAGATCTGGTCTTTCACTCGGCTGCAAACTCGAGTTGTAAAGTTGAATTCTGCCTTCCCATTGATTGGGCTTATACGAGTTGTTGAGAGCAGGCCTCCTGTAACCATGCCGGAAACTGAACTGGTGTCCTAGACGGCATTTGGATATCAATTCTGAACTCGCATGTTATTGCGAATACAACGCAGACCTTGACATTCCCCTACTTTGTATGTTTCCGTGGAGGCCATGTTGGGCTATGTGTTGAAATAGCGATTCTTCTTAGTTAGCTTTCTCTTCAGTCATACAGAGATAAATGAAAATGCATGCATTTCCAGATTCTCCTTTCCAAGCAGAACATGAATCATCACTGTCTTTCAGATCTGGTCTTTCACTGGGCTGCAAACTTGAGTTGTAAATGTTGAATTCTCCCTTCCCATTAATAGGGCTTATACGAGTTGTTAAGAGCAGGCCTCCCTGTAACCATGCCGGAAACTGAACTGGTGTCCCTAGACGGCATTTGGATATCAATTCTGAACTCGCATGTTATTGCGAATACAACGCAGACCTTGACATTCCCCTACTTTGTATGTTTGCGTGGAGGCCATGTTGGGCTATGTGTTGAAATAGCGATTCTTCTTAGTTAGCTTTCTCTTCAGTCATACAGAGATAAATGAAAATGCATGCATTTCCAGATTCTCCTTTCCAAGCAGAACATGAATCATCACTGTCTTTCAGATCTGGTCTTTCACTGGGCTGCAAACTCGAGTTGTAAAAGTTGAATTCTGCCTTCCATTGATTGGGCTTATACGAGTTGTTGAGAGCAGGCCTGCATGTAACCATGCCGGAAACTGAACTGGTGTCCTAGACGGCATTTGGATATCAATTCTGAACTCGCATGTTATTGCGAATACAACGCAGACCTTGACATTCCCCTACTTTGTATGTTTGCGTGGAGGCCATGTTGGGCTATGTGTTGAAATAGCGATTCTTCTTAGTTAGCTTTCTCTTCAGTCATACAGAGATAAATGAAAATGCATGCATTTCCAGATTCTCCTTTCCAAGCAGAACATGAATCATCACTGTCTTTCAGATCTGGTCTTTCACTGGGCTGCAAACTCGAGTTGTAAAAGTTGAATTCTGCCTTCCCATTGATTGGGCTTATACGAGTTGTTGAGAGCAGGCCTGCATGTAACCATGCCGGAAACTGAACTGGTGTCCTAGACTGCATTTGGATATCAATTCTGAACTCGCATGTTATTGTTAATACAACGCAGACCTTGACATTCCCCTACTTTGTATGTTTGCGTTGAGGCCATGTTGGGCTATGTGTTGAAATAGCGATTCTTCTTAGTTAGCTTTCTCTTCAGTCATACAGAGATAAATGAAAATGCATGCATTTCCAGATTCTCCTTTCCAAGCAGAACATGAATCATCACAGTCTTTCAGATCTGGTCTTTCACTCGGCTGCAAACTCGAGTTGTAAAAGTTGAATTCTGCCTTCCCATTGATTGGGCTTATACGAGTTGTTGAGAGCAGGCCTCCCTGTAACCATGCCGGAAACTGAACTGGTGTCCTAGACGGCATTTGGATATCAATCTGAACTCGCATGTTATTGCGAATACAACGCAGACCTTGACATTCCCCTACTTTGTATGTTTCCGTGGAGGCCATGTTGGGCTATGTGTTGAAATAGCGATTCTTCTTAGTTAGCTTTCTCTTCAGTCATACAGAGATAAATGAAAATGCATGCATTTCCAGATTCTCCTTTCCAAGCAGAACATGAATCATCACTGTCTTTCAGATCTGGTCTTTCACTGGGCTGCAAACTTGAGTTGTAAATGTTGAATTCTCCCTTCCCATTAATAGGGCTTATACGAGTTGTTAAGAGCAGGCCTCCCTGTAACCATGCCGGAAACTGAACTGGTGTCCTAGACGGCATTTGGATATCAATTCTGAACTCGCATGTTATTGCGAATACAACGCAGACCTTGACATTCCCCTACTTTGTATGTTTGCGTGGAGGCCATGTTGGGCTATGTGTTGAAATAGCGATTCTTCTTAGTTAGCTTTCTCTTCAGTCATACAGAGATAAATGAAAATGCATGCATTTCCAGATTCTCCTTTCCAAGCAGAACATGAATCATCACTGTCTTTCAGATCTGGTCTTTCACTGGGCTGCAAACTCGAGTTGTAAAAGTTGAATTCTGCCTTCCCATTGATTGGGCTTATACGAGTTGTTGAGAGCAGGCCCTGCATGTAACCATGCCGGAAACTGAACTGGTGTCCTAGACGGCATTTGGATATCAATTCTGAACTCGCATGTTATTGCGAATACAACGCAGACCTTGACATTCCCCTACTTTGTATGTTTGCGTGGAGGCCATGTTGGGCTATGTGTTGAAATAGCGATTCTTCTTAGTTAGCTTTCTCTTCAGTCATACAGAGATAAATGAAAATGCATGCATTTCCAGATTCTCCTTTCCAAGCAGAACATGAATCATCACTGTCTTTCAGATCTGGTCTTTCACTGGGCTGCAAACTCGAGTTGTAAAAGTTGAATTCTGCCTTCCCATTGATTGGGCTTATACGAGTTGTTGAGAGCAGGCCTGCATGTAACCATGCCGGAAACTGAACTGGTGTCCTAGACTGCATTTGGATATCAATTCTGAACTCGCATGTTATTGTTAATACAACGCAGACCTTGACATTCCCCTACTTTGTATGTTTGCGTTGAGGCCATGTTGGGCTATGTGTTGAAATAGCGATTCTTCTTAGTTAGCTTTCTCTTCAGTCATACAGAGATAAATGAAAATGCATGCATTTCCAGATTCTCCTTTCCAAGCAGAACATGAATCATCACAGTCTTTCAGATCTGTCCTTTCACTCGGCTGCAAACTCGAGTTGTAAAAGTTGAATTCTGCCTTCCCATTGATTGGGCTTATACGAGTTGTTGAGAGCAGGCCTCCCTGTAACCATGCCGGAAACTGAACTGGTGTCCTAGACGGCATTTGGATATCAATTCTGAACTCGCATGTTATTGCGAATACAACGCAGACCTTGACATTCCCCTACTTTGTATGTTTCCGTGGAGGCCATGTTGGGCTATGTGTTGAAATAGCGATTCTTCTTAGTTAGCTTTCTCTTCAGTCATACAGAGATAAATGAAAATGCATGCATTTCCAGATTCTCCTTTCCAAGCAGAACATGAATCATCACTGTCTTTCAGATCTGGTCTTTCACTGGGCTGCAAACTTGAGTTGTAAATGTTGAATTCTCCCTTCCCATTAATAGGGCTTATACGAGTTGTTAAGAGCAGGCCTCCCTGTAACCATGCCGGAAACTGAACTGGTGTCCTAGACGGCATTTGGATATCAATTCTGAACTCGCATGTTATTGCGAATACAACGCAGACCTTGACATTCCCCTACTTTGTATGTTTGCGTGGAGGCCCATGTTGGGCTATGTGTTGAAATAGCGATTCTTCTTAGTTAGCTTTCTCTTCAGTCATACAGAGATAAATGAAAATGCATGCATTTCCAGATTCTCCTTCCAAGCAGAACATGAATCATCACTGTCTTTCAGATCTGGTCTTTCACTGGGCTGCAAACTCGAGTTGTAAAAGTTGAATTCTGCCTTCCCATTGATTGGGCTTATACGAGTTGTTGAGAGCAGGCCTGCATGTAACCATGCCGGAAACTGAACTGGTGTCCTAGATGGCATTTGGATATCAATTCTGAACTCGCATGTTATTGCTAATACAACGCAGACCTTGACATTCCCCTACTTTGTATGTTTGCGTGGAGGCCATGTTGGGCTATGTGTTGAAATAGCGATTCTTCTTAGTTAGCTTTCTCTTCAGTCATACAGAGATAAATGAAAATGCATGCATTTCCAGATTCTCCTTTCCAAGCAGAACATGAATCATCACTGTCTTTCAGATCTGGTCTTTCACTGGGCTGCAAACTTGAGTTGTAAATGTTGAATTCTCCCTTCCCATTAATAGGGCTTATACGAGTTGTTAAGAGCAGGCCTCCCTGTAACCATGCCGGAAACTGAACTGGTGTCCTAGACGGCATTTGGATATCAATTCTGAACTCGCATGTTATTGCTAATACAACGCAGACCTTGACATTCCCCTACTTTGTATGTTTGCGTGGAGGCCATGTTGGGCTATGTGTTGAATAGCGATTCTTCTTAGTTAGCTTTCTCTTCAGTCATACAGAGATAAATGAAAATGCATGCATTTCCAGATTCTCCTTTCCAAGCAGAACATGAATCATCACTGTCTTTCAGATCTGGTCTTTCACTCGGCTGCAAACTCGAGTTGTAAAAGTAGAATTCTGCCTTTCCATTGATTGGGCTTATACGAGTTGTTGAGAGCAGGCCTCCCTGTAACCATGCCGGAAACTGAACTGGTGTCCTAGACTGCATTTGGATATCAATTCTGAACTGGCATGTTATTGCTAATACAACGCAGACCTTGACATTCCCCTACTTTATATGTTTCCGTGGAGGCCATGTTGGGCTATGTGTTGAAATAGCGATTCTTCTTAGTTAGCTTTCTCTTCAGTCATACAGAGATAAATGAAAATGCGTGCATTTCCAGATTCTCCTTTCCAAGCAGAACATGAATCATCACTGTCTTTCAGATCTGGTCTTTCACTGGGCTGCAAACTTGAGTTGTAAATGTTGAATTCTCCTTCCCATTAATAGGGCTTATACGAGTTGTTAAGAGCAGGCCTCCCTGTAACCATGCCGGAAACTGAACTGGTGTCCTAGACGGCATTTGGATATCAATTCTGAACTCGCATGTTATTGCGAATACAACGCAGACCTTGACATTCCCCTACTTTGTATGTTTGCGTGGAGGCCATGTTGGGCTATGTGTTGAAATAGCGATTCTTCTTAGTTAGCTTTCTCTTCAGTCATACAGAGATAAATGAAAATGCATGCATTTCCAGATTCTCCTTTCCAAGCAGAACATGAATCATCACTGTCTTTCAGATCTGGTCTTTCACTGGGCTGCAAACTCGAGTTGTAAAAGTTGAATTCTGCCCTTCCCATTGATTGGGCTTATACGAGTTGTTGAGAGCAGGCCTGCATGTAACCATGCCGGAAACTGAACTGGTGTCCTAGACTGCATTTGGATATCAATTCTGAACTCGCATGTTATTGTTAATACAACGCAGACCTTGACATTCCCCTACTTTGTATGTTTGCGTTGAGGCCATGTTGGGCTATGTGTTGAAATAGCGATTCTTCTTAGTTAGCTTTCTCTTCAGTCATACAGAGATAAATGAAAATGCATGCATTTCCAGATTCTCCTTTCCAAGCAGAACATGAATCATCACAGTCTTTCAGATCTGGTCTTTCACTCGGCTGCAAACTCGAGTTGTAAAAGTTGAATTCTGCCTTCCCATTGATTGGGCTTATACGAGTTGTTGAGAGCAGGCCTCCCTGTAACCATGCCGGAAACTGAACTGGTGTCCTAGACGGCATTTGGATATCAATTCTGAACTCGCATGTTATTGCGAATACAACGCAGACCTTGACATTCCCCTACTTTGTATGTTTCCGTGGAGGCCATGTTGGGCTATGTGTTGAAATAGCGATTCTTCTTAGTTAGCTTTCTCTTCAGTCATACAGAGATAAATGAAAATGCATGCATTTCCAGATTCTCCTTTCCAAGCAGAACATGAATCATCACTGTCTTTCAGATCTGGTCTTTCACTGGGCTGCAAACTTGAGTTGTAAATGTTGAATTCTCCCTTCCATTAATAGGGCTTATACGAGTTGTTAAGAGCAGGCCTCCCTGTAACCATGCCGGAAACTGAACTGGTGTCCTAGACGGCATTTGGATATCAATTCTGAACTCGCATGTTATTGCGAATACAACGCAGACCTTGACCATTCCCCTACTTTGTATGTTTGCGTGGAGGCCATGTTGGGCTATGTGTTGAAATAGCGATTCTTCTTAGTTAGCTTTCCTCTTCAGTCATACAGAGATAAATGAAAATGCATGCATTTCCAGATTCTCCTTTCCAAGCAGAACATGAATCATCACTGTCTTTCAGATCTGGTCTTTCACTGGGCTGCAACTCGAGTTGTAAAAGTTGAATTCTGCCTTCCCATTGATTGGGCTTATACGAGTTGTTGAGAGCAGGCCTGCATGTAACCATGCCGGAAACTGAACTGGTGTCCTAGACGGCATTTGGATATCAATTCTGAACTCGCATGTTATTGCGAATACAACGCAGACCTTGACATTCCCCTACTTTGTATGTTTGCGTGGAGGCCATGTTGGGCTATGTGTTGAAATAGCGATTCTTCTTAGTTAGCTTTCTCTTCAGTCATACAGAGATAAATGACAATGCATGCATTTCCAGATTCTCCTTTCCAAGCAGAACATGAATCATCACTGTCTTTCAGATCTGGTCTTTCACTGGGCTGCAAACTCGAGTTGTAAAAGTTGAATTCTGCCTTCCCATTGATTGGGCTTATACGAGTTGTTGAGAGCAGGCCTGCATGTAACCATGCCGGAAACTGAACTGGTGTCCTAGACTGCATTTGGATATCAATTCTGAACTCGCATGTTATTGTTAATACAACGCAGACCTTGACATTCCCCTACTTTGTATGTTTGCGTTGAGGCCATGTTGGGCTATGTGTTGAAATAGCGATTCTTCTTAGTTAGCTTTCTCTTCAGTCATACAGAGATAAATGAAAATGCATGCATTTCCAGATTCTCCTTTCCAAGCAGAACATGAATCATCACAGTCTTTCAGATCTGGTCTTTCACTCGGCTGCAAACTCGAGTTGTAAAAGTTGAATTCTGCCTTCCCATTGATTGGGCTTATACGAGTTGTTGAGAGCAGGGCCTCCCTGTAACCATGCCGGAAACTGAACTGGTGTCCTAGACGGCATTTGGATATCAATTCTGAACTCGCATGTTATTGCGAATACAACGCAGACCTTGACATTCCCCTACTTTGTATGTTTCCGTGGAGGCCATGTTGGGCTATGTGTTGAAATAGCGATTCTTCTTAGTTAGCTTTCTCTTCAGTCATACAGAGATAAATGAAAATGCATGCATTTCCAGATTCTCCTTTCCAAGCAGAACATGAATCATCACTGTCTTTCAGATCTGGTCTTTCACTGGGCTGCAAACTTGAGTTGTAAATGTTGAATTCTCCCTTCCCCATTAATAGGGCTTATACGAGTTGTTAAGAGCAGGCCTCCTGTAACCATGCCGGAAACTGAACTGGTGTCCTAGACGGCATTTGGATATCAATTCTGAACTCGCATGTTATTGCGAATACAACGCAGACCTTGACATTCCCCTACTTTGTATGTTTGCGTGGAGGCCATGTTGGGCTATGTGTTGAAATAGCGATTCTTCTTAGTTAGCTTCTCTTCAGTCATACAGAGATAAATGAAAATGCATGCATTTCCAGATTCTCCTTTCCAAGCAGAACATGAATCATCACTGTCTTTCAGATCTGGTCTTTCACTGGGCTGCAAACTCGAGTTGTAAAAGTTGAATTCTGCCTTCCCATTGATTGGGCTTATACGAGTTGTTGAGAGCAGGCCTGCATGTAACCATGCCGGAAAACTGAACTGGTGTCCTAGATGGCATTTGGATATCAATTCTGAACTCGCATGTTATTGCTAATACAACGCAGACCTTGACATCCCCCTACTTTGTATGTTTGCGTGGAGGCCATGTTGGGCTATGTGTTGAAATAGCGATTCTTCTTAGTTAGCTTTCTCTTCAGTCATACAGAGATAAATGAAAATGCATGCATTTCCAGATTCTCCTTTCCAAGCAGAACATGAATCATCACTGTCTTTCAGATCTGGTCTTTCACTGGCTGCAAACTTGAGTTGTAAATGTTGAATTCTCCCTTCCCATTAATAGGGCTTATACGAGTTGTTCAAGAGCAGGCCTCCTGTAACCATGCCGGAAACTGAACTGGTGTCCTAGACGGCATTTGGATATCAATTCTGAACTCGCATGTTATTGCTAATACAACGCAGACCTTGACATTCCCCTACTTTGTATGTTTGCGTGGAGGCCATGTTGGGCTATGTGTTGAAATAGCGATTCTTCTTAGTTAGCTTTCTCTTCAGTCATACAGAGATAAATGAAAATGCATGCATTTCCAGATTCTCCTTTCCAAGCAGAACATGAATCATCACTGTCTTTCAGATCTGGTCTTTCACTCGGCTGCAAACTCGAGTTGTAAAAGTAGAATTCTGCCTTTCCATTGATTGGGCTTATACGAGTTGTTGAGAGCAGGCCTCCCTGTAACCATGCCGGAAACTGAACTGGTGTCCTAGACTGCATTTGGATATCAATTCTGAACTGGCATGGTTATTGCTAATACAACGCAGACCTTGACATTCCCCTACTTTATATGTTTCCGTGGAGGCCCATGTTGGGCTATGTGTTGAAATAGCGATTCTTCTTAGTTAGCTTTCTCTTCAGTCATACAGAGATAAATGAAAATGCGTGCATTTCCAGATTCTCCTTTCCAAGCAGAACATGAATCATCACTGTCTTTCAGATCTGGTCTTTCACTGGGCTGCAAACTTGAGTTGTAAATGTTGAATTCTCCCTTCCCATTAATAGGGCTTATACGAGTTGTTAAGAGCAGGCCTCCCTGTAACCATGCCGGAAACTGAACTGGTGTCCTAGGACGGCATTTGGATATCAATTCTGAACTCGCATGTTATTGCGAATACAACGCAGACCTTGACATTCCCCTACTTTGTATGTTTGGCGTGGAGGCCATGTTGGGCTATGTGTTGAAATAGCGATTCTTCTTAGTTAGCTTTCTCTTCAGTCATACAGAGATAAATGAAAATGCATGCATTTCCAGATTTCCTCCTTTCCAAGCAGAACATGAATCATCACTGTCTTTCAGATCTGGTCTTTCACTGGGCTGCAAACTCGAGTTGTAAAAGTTGAATTCTGCCTTCCCATTGATTGGGCTTATACGAGTTGTTGAGAGCAGGCCTGCATGTAACCATGCCGGAAACTGAACTGGTGTCCTAGATGGCATTTGGATATCAATTCTGAACTCGCATGTTATTGCTAATACAACGCAGACCTTGACATTCCCCTACTTTGTATGTTTGCGTGGAGGCCATGTTGGGCTATGTGTTGAAATAGCGATTCTTCTTAGTTAGCTTTCTCTTCAGTCATACAGAGATAAATGAAAATGCATGCATTTCCAGATTCTCCTTTCCAAGCAGAACATGAATCATCACTGTCTTTCAGATCTGGTCTTTCACTGGGCTGCAAACTTGAGTTGTAAATGTTGAATTCTCCCTTCCCATTAATAGGGCTTATACGAGTTGTTAAGAGCAGGCCTCCCTGTAACCATGCCGGAAACTGAACTGGTGTCCTAGACGGCATTTGGATATCAATTCTGAACTCGCATGTTATTGCTAATACAACGCAGACCTTGACATTCCCCTACTTTGTATGTTTGCGTGGAGGCCATGTTGGGCTATGTGTTTGAAATAGCGATTCTTCTTAGTTAGCTTTCTCTTCAGTCATACAGAGATAAATGAAAATGCATGCATTTCCAGATTCTCCTTTCCAAGCAGAACATGAATCATCACTGTCTTTCAGATCTGGTCTTTCACTCGGCTGCAAACTCGAGTTGTAAAAGTAGAATTCTGCCTTTCCATTGATTGGGCTTATACGAGTTGTTGAGAGCAGGCCTCCCTGTAACCATGCCGGAAACTGAACTGGTGTCCTAGACTGCATTTGGATATCAATTCTGAACTGGCATGTTATTGCTAATACAACGCAGACCTTGACATTCCCCTACTTTATATGTTTCCGTGGAGGCCATGTTGGGCTATGTGTTGAAATAGCGATTCTTCTTAGTTAGCTTTCTCTTCAGTCATACAGAGATAAATGAAAATGCGTGCATTTCCAGATTCTCCTTTCCAAGCAGAACATGAATCATCACTGTCTTTCAGATCTGGTCTTTCACTGGGCTGCAAACTTGAGTTGTAAATGTTGAATTCTCCCTTCCCATTAATAGGGCTTATACGAGTTGTTAAGAGCAGGCCTCCCTGTAACCATGCCGGAAACTGAACTGGTGTCCTAGACGGCATTTGGATATCAATTCTGAACTCGCATGTTATTGCTAATACAACGCAGACCTTGACATTCCCCTACTTTGTATGTTTGCGTGGAGGCCATGTTGGGCTATGTGTTGAAATAGCGATTCTTCTTAGTTAGCTTTCTCTTCAGTCATACAGAGATAAATGAAAATGCATGCATTTCCAGATTCTCCTTTCCAAGCAGAACATGAATCATCACTGTCTTTCAGATCTGGTCTTTCACTCGGCTGCAAACTCGAGTTGTAAAAGTAGAATTCTGCCTTCCCATTGATTGGGCTTATACGAGTTGTTGAGAGCAGGCCTCCCTGTAACCATGCCGGAAACTGAACTGGTGTCCTAGACTGCATTTGGATATCAATTCTGAACTGGCATGTTATTGCTAATACAACGCAGACCTTGACATTCCCCTACTTTATATGTTTCCGTGGAGGCCATGTTGGGCTATGTGTTGAAATAGCGATTCTTCTTAGTTAGCTTTCTCTTCAGTCATACAGAGATAAATGAAAATGCGTGCATTTCCAGATTCTCCTTTCCAAGCAGAACATGAATCATCACTGTCTTTCAGATCTGGTCTTTCACTGGGCTGCAAACTTGAGTTGTAAATGTTGAATTCTCCCTTCCCATTAATAGGGCTTATACGAGTTGTTAAGAGCAGGCCTCCCTGTAACCATGCCGGAAACTGAACTGGTGTCCTAGACTGCATTTGGATATCAATTCTGAACTCGCATGTTATTGCGAATACAACGCAGACCTTGACATTCCCCTACTTTGTATGTTTGCGTTGAGGCCATGTTGGGCTATGTGTTGAAATAGCGATTCTTCTTAGTTAGCTTTCTCTTCAGTCATACAGAGATAAATGAAAATGCATGCATTTCCAGATTCTCCTTTCCAAGCAGAACATGAATCATCACAGTCTTTCAGATCTAGTCTTTCACTCGGCTGCAAACTCGAGTTGTAAAAGTTGAATTCTGCCTTCCCATTGATTGGGCTTATACGAGTTGTTGAGAGCAGGCCTCCCTGTAACCATGCCGGAAACTGAACTGGTGTCCTAGACGGCATTTGGATATCAATTCTGAACTCGCATGTTATTGCGAATACAACGCAGACCTTGACATTCCCCTACTTTGTATGTTTCCGTGGAGGCCATGTTGGGCTATGTGTTGAAATAGCGATTCTTCTTAGTTAGCTTTCTCTTCAGTCATACAGAGATAAATGAAAATGCATGCATTTCCAGATTCTCCTTTCCAAGCAGAACATGAATCATCACTGTCTTTCAGATCTGGTCTTTCACTGGGCTGCAAACTTGAGTTGTAAATGTTGAATTCTCCCTTCCCATTAATAGGGCTTATACGAGTTGTTAAGAGCAGGCCTCCCTGTAACCATGCCGGAAACTGAACTGGTGTCCTAGACGGCATTTGGATATCAATTCTGAACTCGCATGTTATTGCGAATACAACGCAGACCTTGACATTCCCCTACTTTGTATGTTTGCGTGGAGGCCATGTTGGGCTATGTGTTGAAATAGCGATTCTTCTTAGTTAGCTTTCTCTTCAGTCATACAGAGATAAATGAAAATGCATGCATTTCCAGATTCTCCTTTCCAAGCAGAACATGAATCATCACTGTCTTTCAGATCTGGTCTTTCACTGGGCTGCAAACTCGAGTTGTAAAAGTTGAATTCTGCCTTCCCATTGATTGGGCTTATACGAGTTGTTGAGAGCAGGCCTGCATCTAACCATGCCGGAAACTGAACTGGTGTCCTAGACGGCATTTGGATATCAATTCTGAACTCGCATGTTATTGCGAATACAACGCAGACCTTGACATTCCCCTACTTTGTATGTTTGCGTGGAGGCCATGTTGGGCTATGTGTTGAAATAGCGATTCTTCTTAGTTAGCTTTCTCTTCAGTCATACAGAGATAAATGAAAATGCATGCATTTCCAGATTCTCCTTTCCAAGCAGAACATGAATCATCACTGTCTTTCAGATCTGGTCTTTCACTGGGCTGCAAACTCGAGTTGTAAAAGTTGAATTCTGCCTTCCCATTGATTGGGCTTATACGAGTTGTTGAGAGCAGGCCTCCCTGTAACCATGCCGGAAACTGAACTGGTGTCCTAGACGGCATTTGGATATCAATTCTGAACTCGCATGTTATTGCTAATACAACGCAGACCTTGACATTCCCCTACTTTGTATGTTTGCGTGGAGGCCATGTTGGGCTATGTGTTGAAATAGCGATTCTTCTTAGTTAGCTTTCTCTTCAGTCATACAGAGATAAATGAAAATGCATGCATTTCCAGATTCTCCTTTCCAAGCAGAACATGAATCATCACTGTCTTTCAGATCTGGTCTTTCACTCGGCTGCAAACTCGAGTTGTAAAAGTTGAATTCTGCCTTCCCATTGATTGGGCTTATACGAGTTGTTGAGAGCAGGCCTCCCTGTAACCATGCCGGAAACTGAACTGGTGTCCTAGACGGCATTTGGATATCAATTCTGAACTGGCATGTTATTGCTAATACAACGCAGACCTTGACATTCCCCTACTTTGTATGTTTCCGTGGAGGCCATGTTGGGCTATATGTTGAAATAGCGATTCTTCTTAGTTAGCTTTCTCTTCAGTCATACAGAGATAAATGAAAATGCATGCATTTCCAGATTCTCCTTTTCAAGCAGAACATGAATCATCACTGTCTTTCAGATCTGGTCTTTCACTCGGCTGCAAACTCGAGTTGTAAAAGTTGAATTCTGCCTTCCCATTGATAGGGCTTATACGAGTTGTTGAGAGCAGGCCTCCCTGTAACCATGCCGGAAACTGAACTGGTGTCCTAGACTGCATTTGGATATCAATTCTGAACTGGCATGTTATTGCTAATACAACGCAGACCTTGACATTCCCCTACTTTGTATGTTTCCGTGGAGGCCATGTTGGGCTATGTGTTGAAATAGCGATTCTTCTTAGTTAGCTTTCTCTTCAGTCATACAGAGATAAATGAAAATGCATGCATTTCCAGATTCTCCTTTTCAAGCAGAACATGAATCATCACTGTCTTTCAGATCTGGTCTTTTACTGGGCTGCAAACTTGAGTTGTAAATGTTGAATTCTCCCTTCCCATTAATAGGGCTTATACGAGTTGTTGAGAGCAGGCCTCCCTGTAACCATGCCGGAAACTGAACTGGTGTCCTAGACTGCATTTGGATATCAATTCTGAACTGGCATGTTATTGTTAATACAACGCAGACCTTGACATTCCCCTACTTTGTATGTTTGCGTTGAGGCCATGTTGGGCTATGTGTTGAAATAGCGATTCTTCTTAGTTAGCTTTCTCTTCAGTCATACAGAGATAAATGAAAATGCATGCATTTCCAGATTCTCCTTTCCAAGCAGAACATGAATCATCACAGTCTTTCAGATCTAGTCTTTCACTCGGCTGCAAACTCGAGTTGTAAAAGTTGAATTCTGCCTTCCCATTGATTGGGCTTATACGAGTTGTTGAGAGCAGGCCTCCCTGTAACCATGCCGGAAACTGAACTGGTGTCCTAGACGGCATTTGGATATCAATTCTGAACTCGCATGTTATTGCGAATACAACGCAGACCTTGACATTCCCCTACTTTGTATGTTTCCGTGGAGGCCATGTTGGGCTATGTGTTGAAATAGCGATTCTTCTTAGTTAGCTTTCTCTTCAGTCATACAGAGATAAATGAAAATGCATGCATTTCCAGATTCTCCTTTCCAAGCAGAACATGAATCATCACTGTCTTTCAGATCTGGTCTTTCACTGGGCTGCAAACTTGAGTTGTAAATGTTGAATTCTCCCTTCCCATTAATAGGGCTTATACGAGTTGTTAAGAGCAGGCCTCCCTGTAACCATGCCGGAAACTGAACTGGTGTCCTAGACGGCATTTGGATATCAATTCTGAACTCGCATGTTATTGCGAATACAACGCAGACCTTGACATTCCCCTACTTTGTATGTTTGCGTGGAGGCCATGTTGGGCTATGTGTTGAAATAGCGATTCTTCTTAGTTAGCTTTCTCTTCAGTCATACAGAGATAAATGAAAATGCATGCATTTCCAGATTCTCCTTTCCAAGCAGAACATGAATCATCACTGTCTTTCAGATCTGGTCTTTCACTGGGCTGCAAACTCGAGTTGTAAAAGTTGAATTCTGCCTTCCCATTGATTGGGCTTATACGAGTTGTTGAGAGCAGGCCTGCATGTAACCATGCCGGAAACTGAACTGGTGTCCTAGACGGCATTTGGATATCAATTCTGAACTCGCATGTTATTGCGAATACAACGCAGACCTTGACATTCCCCTACTTTGTATGTTTGCGTGGAGGCCATGTTGGGCTATGTGTTGAAATAGCGATTCTTCTTAGTTAGCTTTCTCTTCAGTCATACAGAGATAAATGAAAATGCATGCATTTCCAGATTCTCCTTTCCAAGCAGAACATGAATCATCACTGTCTTTCAGATCTGGTCTTTCACTGGGCTGCAAACTCGAGTTGTAAAAGTTGAATTCTGCCTTCCCATTGATTGGGTTTATACGAGTTGTTGAGAGCAGGCCTGCATGTAACCATGCCGGAAACTGAACTGGTGTCCTAGACGGCATTTGGATATCAATTCTGAACTCGCATGTTATTGCTAATACAACGCAGACCTTGACATTCCCCTACTTTGTATGTTTGCGTGGAGGCCATGTTGGGCTATGTGTTGAAATAGCGATTCTTCTTAGTTAGCTTTCTCTTCAGTCATACAGAGATAAATGAAAATGCATGCATTTCCAGATTCTCCTTTCCAAGCAGAACATGAATCATCACTGTCTTTCAGATCTGGTCTTTCACTCGGCTGCAAACTCGAGTTGTAAAAGTTGAATTCTGCCTTCCCATTGATTGGGCTTATACGAGTTGTTGAGAGCAGGCCTCCCTGTAACCATGCCGGAAACTGAACTGGTGTCCTAGACGGCATTTGGATATCAATTCTGAACTGGCATGTTATTGCTAATACAACGCAGACCTTGACATTCCCCTACTTTGTATGTTTCCGTGGAGGCCATGTTGGGCTATATGTTGAAATAGCGATTCTTCTTAGTTAGCTTTCTCTTCAGTCATACAGAGATAAATGAAAATGCATGCATTTCCAGATTCTCCTTTTCAAGCAGAACATGAATCATCACTGTCTTTCAGATCTGGTCTTTCACTCGGCTGCAAACTCGAGTTGTAAAAGTTGAATTCTGCCTTCCCATTGATTGGGCTTATACGAGTTGTTGAGAGCAGGCCTCCCTGTAACCATGCCGGAAACTGAACTGGTGTCCTAGACTGCATTTGGATATCAATTCTGAACTGGCATGTTATTGCTAATACAACGCAGACCTTGACATTCCCCTACTTTGTATGTTTCCGTGGAGGCCATGTTGGGCTATGTGTTGAAATAGCGATTCTTCTTAGTTAGCTTTCTCTTCAGTCATACAGAGATAAATGAAAATGCATGCATTTCCAGATTCTCCTTTTCAAGCAGAACATGAATCATCACTGTCTTTCAGATCTGGTCTTTTACTGGGCTGCAAACTTGAGTTGTAAATGTTGAATTCTCCCTTCCCATTAATAGGGCTTATACGAGTTGTTGAGAGCAGGCCTCCCTGTAACCATGCCGGAAACTGAACTGGTGTCCTAGACTGCATTTGGATATCAATTCTGAACTGGCATGTTATTGTTAATACAACGCAGACCTTGACATTCCCCTACTTTGTATGTTTGCGTGGAGGCCATGTTGGGCTATGTGTTGAAATAGCGATTCTTCTTAGTTAGCTTTCTCTTCAGTCATACAGAGATAAATGAAAATGCATGCATTTCCAGATTCTCCTTTCCAAGCAGAACATGAATCATCACTGTCTTTCAGATCTGGTCTTTCACTGGGCTGCAAACTCGAGTTGTAAAAGTTGAATTCTGCCTTCCCATTGATTGGGCTTATACGAGTTGTTGAGAGCAGGCCTCCCTGTAACCATGCCGGAAACTGAACTGGTGTCCTAGACGGCATTTGGATATCAATTCTGAACTCGCATGTTATTGCGAATACAACGCAGACCTTGACATTCCCCTACTTTGTATGTTTGCGTGGAGGCCATGTTGGGCTATGTGTTGAAATAGCGATTCTTCTTAGTTAGCTTTCTCTTCAGTCATACAGAGATAAATGAAAATGCATGCATTTCCAGATTCTCCTTTCCAAGCAGAACATGAATCATCACTGTCTTTCAGATCTGGTCTTTCACTCGGCTGCAAACTCGAGTTGTAAAAGTTGAATTCTGCCTTCCCATTGATTGGGCTTATACGAGTTGTTGAGAGCAGGCCTCCCTGTAACCATGCCGGAAACTGAACTGGTGTCCTAGACGGCATTTGGATATCAATTCTGAACTGGCATGTTATTGCTAATACAACGCAGACCTTGACATTCCCCTACTTTGTATGTTTCCGTGGAGGCCATGTTGGGCTATATGTTGAAATAGCGATTCTTCTTAGTTAGCTTTCTCTTCAGTCATACAGAGATAAATGAAAATGCATGCATTTCCAGATTCTCCTTTTCAAGCAGAACATGAATCATCACTGTCTTTCAGATCTGGTCTTTCACTCGGCTGCAAACTCGAGTTGTAAAAGTTGAATTCTGCCTTCCCATTGATTGGGCTTATACGAGTTGTTGAGAGCAGGCCTCCCTGTAACCATGCCGGAAACTGAACTGGTGTCCTAGACTGCATTTGGATATCAATTCTGAACTGGCATGTTATTGCTAATACAACGCAGACCTTGACATTCCCCTACTTTGTATGTTTCCGTGGAGGCCATGTTGGGCTATGTGTTGAAATAGCGATTCTTCTTAGTTAGCTTTCTCTTCAGTCATACAGAGATAAATGAAAATGCATGCATTTCCAGATTCTCCTTTTCAAGCAGAACATGAATCATCACTGTCTTTCAGATCTGGTCTTTTACTGGGCTGCAAACTTGAGTTGTAAATGTTGAATTCTCCCTTCCCATTAATAGGGCTTTTACGAGTTGTTGAGAGCAGGCCTCCCTGTAACCATGCCGGAAACTGAACTGGTGTCCTAGACTGCATTTGGATATCAATTCTGAACTGGCATGTTATTGTTAATACAACGCAGACCTTGACATTCCCCTACTTTGTATGTTTGCGTGGAGGCCATGTTGGGCTATGTGTTGAAATAGCGATTCTTCTTAGTTAGCTTTCTCTTCAGTCATACAGAGATAAATGAAAATGCATGCATTTCCAGATTCTCCTTTCCAAGCAGAACATGAATCATCACTGTCTTTCAGATCTGGTCTTTCACTGGGCTGCAAACTCGAGTTGTAAAAGTTGAATTCTGCCTTCCCATTGATTGGGCTTATACGAGTTGTTGAGAGCAGGCCTCCCTGTAACCATGCCGGAAACTGAACTGGTGTCCTAGACGGCATTTGGATATCAATTCTGAACTCGCATGTTATTGCGAATACAACGCAGACCTTGACATTCCCCTACTTTGTATGTTTGCGTGGAGGCCATGTTGGGCTATGTGTTGAAATAGCGATTCTTCTTAGTTAGCTTTCTCTTCAGTCATACAGAGATAAATGAAAATGCATGCATTTCCAGATTCTCCTTTCCAAGCAGAACATGAATCATCACAGTCTTTCAGATCTAGTCTTTCACTCGGCTGCAAACTCGAGTTGTAAAAGTTGAATTCTGCCTTCCCATTGATTGGGCTTATACGAGTTGTTGAGAGCAGGCCTCCCTGTAACCATGCCGGAAACTGAACTGGTGTCCTAGACGGCATTTGGATATCAATTCTGAACTCGCATGTTATTGCGAATACAACGCAGACCTTGACATTCCCCTACTTTGTATGTTTCCGTGGAGGCCATGTTGGGCTATGTGTTGAAATAGCGATTCTTCTTAGTTAGCTTTCTCTTCAGTCATACAGAGATAAATGAAAATGCATGCATTTCCAGATTCTCCTTTCCAAGCAGAACATGAATCATCACTGTCTTTCAGATCTGGTCTTTCACTGGGCTGCAAACTTGAGTTGTAAATGTTGAATTCTCCCTTCCCATTAATAGGGCTTATACGAGTTGGTAAGAGCAGGCCTCCCTGTAACCATGCCGGAAACTGAACTGGTGTCCTAGACGGCATTTGGATATCAATTCTGAACTCGCATGTTATTGCGAATACAACGCAGACCTTGACATTCCCCTACTTTGTATGTTTGCGTGGAGGCCATGTTGGGCTATGTGTTGAAATAGCGATTCTTCTTAGTTAGCTTTCTCTTCAGTCATACAGAGATAAATGAAAATGCATGCATTTCCAGATTCTCCTTTCCAAGCAGAACATGAATCATCACTGTCTTTCAGATCTGGTCTTTCACTGGGCTGCAAACTCGAGTTGTAAAAGTTGAATTCTGCCTTCCCATTGATTGGGCTTATACGAGTTGTTGAGAGCAGGCCTGCATGTAACCATGCCGGAAACTGAACTGGTGTCCTAGACGGCATTTGGATATCAATTCTGAACTCGCATGTTATTGCGAATACAACGCAGACCTTGACATTCCCCTACTTTGTATGTTTGCGTGGAGGCCATGTTGGGCTATGTGTTGAAATAGCGATTCTTCTTAGTTAGCTTTCTCTTCAGTCATACAGAGATAAATGAAAATGCATGCATTTCCAGATTCTCCTTTCCAAGCAGAACATGAATCATCACTGTCTTTCAGATCTGGTCTTTCACTGGGCTGCAAACTCGAGTTGTAAAAGTTGAATTCTGCCTTCCCATTGATTGGGCTTATACGAGTTGTTGAGAGCAGGCCTCCCTGTAACCATGCCGGAAACTGAACTGGTGTCCTAGACGGCATTTGGATATCAATTCTGAACTCGCATGTTATTGCGAATACAACGCAGACCTTGACATTCCCCTACTTTGTATGTTTGCGTGGAGGCCATGTTGGGCTATGTGTTGAAATAGCGATTCTTCTTAGTTAGCTTTCTCTTCAGTCATACAGAGATAAATGAAAATGCATGCATTTCCAGATTCTCCTTTCCAAGCAGAACATGAATCATCACTGTCTTTCAGATCTGGTCTTTCACTGGGCTGCAAACTTGAGTTGTAAATGTTGAATTCTCCCTTCCCATTAATAGGGCTTATACGAGTTGTTAAGAGCAGGCCTCCCTGTAACCATGCCGGAAACTGAACTGGTGTCCTAGACGGCATTTGGATATCAATTCTGAACTCGCATGTTATTGCGAATACAACGCAGACCTTGACATTCCCCTACTTTGTATGTTTGCGTGGAGGCCATGTTGGGCTATGTGTTGAAATAGCGATTCTTCTTAGTTAGCTTTCTCTTCAGTCATACAGAGATAAATGAAAATGCATGCATTTCCAGATTCTCCTTTCCAAGCAGAACATGAATCATCACTGTCTTTCAGATCTGGTCTTTCACTGGGCTGCAAACTCGAGTTGTAAAAGTTGAATTCTGCCTTCCCATTGATTGGGCTTATACGAGTTGTTGAGAGCAGGCCTGCATGTAACCATGCCGGAAACTGAACTGGTGTCCTAGACGGCATTTGGATATCAATTCTGAACTCGCATGTTATTGCGAATACAACGCAGACCTTGACATTCCCCTACTTTGTATGTTTGCGTGGAGGCCATGTTGGGCTATGTGTTGAAATAGCGATTCTTCTTAGTTAGCTTTCTCTTCAGTCATACAGAGATAAATGAAAATGCATGCATTTCCAGATTCTCCTTTCCAAGCAGAACATGAATCATCACTGTCTTTCAGATCTGGTCTTTCACTGGGCTGCAAACTCGAGTTGTAAAAGTTGAATTCTGCCTTCCCATTGATTGGGCTTATACGAGTTGTTGAGAGCAGGCCTCCCTGTAACCATGCCGGAAACTGAACTGGTGTCCTAGACTGCATTTGGATATCAATTCTGAACTGGCATGTTATTGCTAATACAACGCAGACCTTGACATTCCCCTACTTTATATGTTTCCGTGGAGGCCATGTTGGGCTATGTGTTGAAATAGCGATTCTTCTTAGTTAGCTTTCTCTTCAGTCATACAGAGATAAATGAAAATGCGTGCATTTCCAGATTCTCCTTTCCAAGCAGAACATGAATCATCACTGTCTTTCAGATCTGGTCTTTCACTGGGCTGCAAACTTGAGTTGTAAATGTTGAATTCTCCCTTCCCATTAATAGGGCTTATACGAGTTGTTAAGAGCAGGCCTCCCTGTAACCATGCCGGAAACTGAACTGGTGTCCTAGACTGCATTTGGATATCAATTCTGAACTCGCATGTTATTGCGAATACAACGCAGACCTTGACATTCCCCTACTTTGTATGTTTGCGTTGAGGCCATGTTGGGCTATGTGTTGAAATAGCGATTCTTCTTAGTTAGCTTTCTCTTCAGTCATACAGAGATAAATGAAAATGCATGCATTTCCAGATTCTCCTTTCCAAGCAGAACATGAATCATCACAGTCTTTCAGATCTGGTCTTTCACTCGGCTGCAAACTCGAGTTGTAAAAGTTGAATTCTGCCTTCCCATTGATTGGGCTTATACGAGTTGTTGAGAGCAGGCCTCCCTGTAACCATGCCGGAAACTGAACTGGTGTCCTAGACGGCATTTGGATATCAATTCTGAACTCGCATGTTATTGCGAATACAACGCAGACCTTGACATTCCCCTACTTTGTATGTTTCCGTGGAGGCCATGTTGGGCTATGTGTTGAAATAGCGATTCTTCTTAGTTAGCTTTCTCTTCAGTCATACAGAGATAAATGAAAATGCATGCATTTCCAGATTCTCCTTTCCAAGCAGAACATGAATCATCACTGTCTTTCAGATCTGGTCTTTCACTGGGCTGCAAACTTGAGTTGTAAATGTTGAATTCTCCCTTCCCATTAATAGGGCTTATACGAGTTGTTAAGAGCAGGCCTCCCTGTAACCATGCCGGAAACTGAACTGGTGTCCTAGACGGCATTTGGATATCAATTCTGAACTCGCATGTTATTGCGAATACAACGCAGACCTTGACATTCCCCTACTTTGTATGTTTGCGTGGAGGCCATGTTGGGCTATGTGTTGAAATAGCGATTCTTCTTAGTTAGCTTTCTCTTCAGTCATACAGAGATAAATGAAAATGCATGCATTTCCAGATTCTCCTTTCCAAGCAGAACATGAATCATCACTGTCTTTCAGATCTGGTCTTTCACTGGGCTGCAAACTCGAGTTGTAAAAGTTGAATTCTGCCTTCCCATTGATTGGGCTTATACGAGTTGTTGAGAGCAGGCCTGCATGTAACCATGCCGGAAACTGAACTGGTGTCCTAGACGGCATTTGGATATCAATTCTGAACTCGCATGTTATTGCGAATACAACGCAGACCTTGACATTCCCCTACTTTGTATGTTTGCGTGGAGGCCATGTTGGGCTATGTGTTGAAATAGCGATTCTTCTTAGTTAGCTTTCTCTTCAGTCATACAGAGATAAATGAAAATGCATGCATTTCCAGATTCTCCTTTCCAAGCAGAACATGAATCATCACTGTCTTTCAGATCTGGTCTTTCACTCGGCTGCAAACTCGAGTTGTAAAAGTTGAATTCTGCCTTCCCATTGATTGGGCTTATACGAGTTGTTGAGAGCAGGCCTCCCTGTAACCATGCCGGAAACTGAACTGGTGTCCTAGACGGCATTTGGATATCAATTCTGAACTGGCATGTTATTGCTAATACAACGCAGACCTTGACATTCCCCTACTTTGTATGTTTCCGTGGAGGCCATGTTGGGCTATATGTTGAAATAGCGATTCTTCTTAGTTAGCTTTCTCTTCAGTCATACAGAGATAAATGAAAATGCATGCATTTCCAGATTCTCCTTTTCAAGCAGAACATGAATCATCACTGTCTTTCAGATCTGGTCTTTCACTCGGCTGCAAACTCGAGTTGTAAAAGTTGAATTCTGCCTTCCCATTGATTGGGCTTATACGAGTTGTTGAGAGCAGGCCTCCCTGTAACCATGCCGGAAACTGAACTGGTGTCCTAGACTGCATTTGGATATCAATTCTGAACTGGCATGTTATTGCTAATACAACGCAGACCTTGACATTCCCCTACTTTGTATGTTTCCGTGGAGGCCATTTTGGGCTATGTGTTGAAATAGCGATTCTTCTTAGTTAGCTTTCTCTTCAGTCATACAGAGATAAATGAAAATGCATGCATTTCCAGATTCTCCTTTTCAAGCAGAACATGAATCATCACTGTCTTTCAGATCTGGTCTTTTACTGGGCTGCAAACTTGAGTTGTAAATGTTGAATTCTCCCTTCCCATTAATAGGGCTTATACGAGTTGTTGAGAGCAGGCCTCCCTGTAACCATGCCGGAAACTGAACTGGTGTCCTAGACTGCATTTGGATATCAATTCTGAACTGGCATGTTATTGTTAATACAACGCAGACCTTGACATTCCCCTACTTTGTATGTTTGCGTGGAGGCCATGTTGGGCTATGTGTTGAAATAGCGATTCTTCTTAGTTAGCTTTCTCTTCAGTCATACAGAGATAAATGAAAATGCATGCATTTCCAGATTCTCCTTTCCAAGCAGAACATGAATCATCACTGTCTTTCAGATCTGGTCTTTCACTGGGCTGCAAACTCGAGTTGTAAAAGTTGAATTCTGCCTTCCCATTGATTGGGCTTATACGAGTTGTTGAGAGCAGGCCTCCCTGTAACCATGCCGGAAACTGAACAGGTGTCCTAGACGGCATTTGGATATCAATTCTGAACTCGCATGTTATTGCGAATACAACGCAGACCTTGACATTCCCCTACTTTGTATGTTTCCGTGGAGGCCATGTTGGGCTATGTGTTGAAATAGCGATTCTTCTTAGTTAGCTTTCTCTTCAGTCATACAGAGATAAATGAAAATGCATGCATTTCCAGATTCTCCTTTCCAAGCAGAACATGAATCATCACTGTCTTTCAGATCTGGTCTTTCACTGGGCTGCAAACTTGAGTTGTAAATGTTGAATTCTCCCTTCCCATTAATAGGGCTTATACGAGTTGTTAAGAGCAGGCCTCCCTGTAACCATGCCGGAAACTGAACTGGTGTCCTAGACGGCATTTGGATATCAATTCTGAACTCGCATGTTATTGCGAATACAACGCAGACCTTGACATTCCCCTACTTTGTATGTTTGCGTGGAGGCCATGTTGGGCTATGTGTTGAAATAGCGATTCTTCTTAGTTAGCTTTCTCTTCAGTCATACAGAGATAAATGAAAATGCATGCATTTCCAGATTCTCCTTTCCAAGCAGAACATGAATCATCACTGTCTTTCAGATCTGGTCTTTCACTGGGCTGCAAACTCGAGTTGTAAAAGTTGAATTCTGCCTTCCCATTGATTGGGCTTATACGAGTTGTTGAGAGCAGGCCTGCATGTAACCATGCCGGAAACTGAACTGGTGTCCTAGACGGCATTTGGATATCAATTCTGAACTCGCATGTTATTGCGAATACAACGCAGACCTTGACATTCCCCTACTTTGTATGTTTGCGTGGAGGCCATGTTGAGCTATGTGTTGAAATAGCGATTCTTCTTAGTTAGCTTTCTCTTCAGTCATACAGAGATAAATGAAAATGCATGCATTTCCAGATTCTCCTTTCCAAGCAGAACATGAATCATCACTGTCTTTCAGATCTGGTCTTTCACTGGGCTGCAAACTCGAGTTGTAAAAGTTGAATTCTGCCTTCCCATTGATTGGGCTTATACGAGTTGTTGAGAGCAGGCCTGCATGTAACCATGCCGGAAACTGAACTGGTGTCCTAGATGGCATTTGGATATCAATTCTGAACTCGCATGTTATTGCTAATACAACGCAGACCTTGACATTCCCCTACTTTGTATGTTTGCGTGGAGGCCATGTTGGGCTATGTGTTGAAATAGCGATTCTTCTTAGTTAGCTTTCTCTTCAGTCATACAGAGATAAATGAAAATGCATGCATTTCCAGATTCTCCTTTCCAAGCAGAACATGAATCATCACTGTCTTTCAGATCTGGTCTTTCACTGGGCTGCAAACTTGAGTTGTAAATGTTGAATTCTCCCTTCCCATTAATAGGGCTTATACGAGTTGTTAAGAGCAGGCCTCCCTGTAACCATGCCGGAAACTGAACTGGTGTCCTAGACGGCATTTGGATATCAATTCTGAACTCGCATGTTATTGCGAATACAACGCAGACCTTGACATTCCCCTACTTTGTATGTTTGCGTGGAGGCCATGTTGGGCTATGTGTTGAAATAGCGATTCTTCTTAGTTAGCTTTCTCTTCAGTCATACAGAGATAAATGAAAATGCATGCATTTCCAGATTCTCCTTTCCAAGCAGAACATGAATCATCACTGTCTTTCAGATCTGGTCTTTCACTGGGCTGCAAACTGGAGTTGTAAAAGTTGAATTCTGCCTTCCCATTGATTGGGCTTATACGAGTTGTTGAGAGCAGGCCTGCATGTAACCATGCCGGAAACTGAACTGGTGTCCTAGACGGCATTTGGATATCAATTCTGAACTCGCATGTTATTGCGAATACAACGCAGACCTTGACATTCCCCTACTTTGTATGTTTGCGTGGAGGCCATGTTGGGCTATGTGTTGAAATAGCGATTCTTCTTAGTTAGCTTTCTCTTCAGTCATACAGAGATAAATGAAAATGCATGCATTTCCAGATTCTCCTTTCCAAGCAGAACATGAATCATCACTGTCTTTCAGATCTGGTCTTTCACTGGGCTGCAAACTCGAGTTGTAAAAGTTGAATTCTGCCTTCCCATTGATTGGGCTTATACGAGTTGTTGAGAGCAGGCCTGCATGTAACCATGCCGGAAACTGAACTGGTGTCCTAGACTGCATTTGGATATCAATTCTGAACTGGCATGTTATTGCTAATACAACGCAGACCTTGACATTCCCCTACTTTATATGTTTCCGTGGAGGCCATGTTGGGCTATGTGTTGAAATAGCGATTCTTCTTAGTTAGCTTTCTCTTCAGTCATACAGAGATAAATGAAAATGCGTGCATTTCCAGATTCTCCTTTCCAAGCAGAACATGAATCATCACTGTCTTTCAGATCTGGTCTTTCACTGGGCTGCAAACTTGAGTTGTAAATGTTGAATTCTCCCTTCCCATTAATAGGGCTTATACGAGTTGTTAAGAGCAGGCCTCCCTGTAACCATGCCGGAAACTGAACTGGTGTCCTAGACTGCATTTGGATATCAATTCTGAACTCGCATGTTATTGCGAATACAACGCAGACCTTGACATTCCCCTACTTTGTATGTTTGCGTTGAGGCCATGTTGGGCTATGTGTTGAAATAGCGATTCTTCTTAGTTAGCTTTCTCTTCAGTCATACAGAGATAAATGAAAATGCATGCATTTCCAGATTCTCCTTTCCAAGCAGAACATGAATCATCACAGTCTTTCAGATCTGGTCTTTCACTCGGCTGCAAACTCGAGTTGTAAAAGTTGAATTCTGCCTTCCCATTGATTGGGCTTATACGAGTTGTTGAGAGCAGGCCTCCCTGTAACCATGCCGGAAACTGAACTGGTGTCCTAGACGGCATTTGGATATCAATTCTGAACTCGCATGTTATTGCGAATACAACGCAGACCTTGACATTCCCCTACTTTGTATGTTTCCGTGGAGGCCATGTTGGGCTATGTGTTGAAATAGCGATTCTTCTTAGTTAGCTTTCTCTTCAGTCATACAGAGATAAATGAAAATGCATGCATTTCCAGATTCTCCTTTCCAAGCAGAACATGAATCATCACTGTCTTTCAGATCTGGTCTTTCACTGGGCTGCAAACTTGAGTTGTAAATGTTGAATTCTCCCTTCCCATTAATAGGGCTTATACGAGTTGTTAAGAGCAGGCCTCCCTGTAACCATGCCGGAAACTGAACTGGTGTCCTAGACTGCATTTGGATATCAATTCTGAACTCGCATGTTATTGCGAATACAACGCAGACGTTGACATTCCCCTACTTTGTATGTTTGCCTGGAGGCCATGTTGGGCTATGTGTTGAAATAGCGATTCTTCTTAGTTTGCTTTCTCTTCAATCATACAGAGAGTAATGAAAATGCATGCATTTCCAGTTTCTCCTTTCCAAGCAGAACATGAATCATCACTATCTTTCAGATCTGGTCTTTCACTGAGCTGCAAACTAGAGTTGTAAAAGTTGAATTCTGCCTCCCCATTGATAGGGCTTATACGAGTTGTTGAGAGCAGGCCTCCCTGTAACCATGCCGGAAACTGAACTGGTGTCCTAGACTGCATTTGGATATCAATTCTGAACTCGCATGTTATTGCGAATACAACGCAGACGTTGACATTCCCCTACTTTGTATGTTTGCCTGGAGGCCATGTTGGGCTATGTGTGGAAATAGCGATTCTTCTTAGTTTGCTTTCTCTTCAATCATACAGAGAGTAATGAAAATGCATGCATTTCCAGATTCTCCTTTCCAAGCAGAACATGAATCATCACTATCTTTCAGATCTGGTCTTTCACTGAGCTGCAAACTAGAGTTGTAAAAGTTGAATTCTGCCTTCCCATTGATTGGGCTTATACGAGTTGTTGAGAGCAGGCCTCCCTGTAACCATGCCGGAAACTGAACTGGTGTCCTAGACTGCATTTGGATATCAATTCTGAACTCGCATGTTATTGCGAATACAACGCAGACGTTGACATTCCCCTACTTTGTATGTTTGCGTGGAGGCCATGTTGGGCTTTGTGTTGAAATAGCGATTCTTCTTAGTTTCCTTTCTCTTCAATCATACAGAGAGTAATGAAAATGCATGCATTTCCAGATTCTCCTTTCCAAGCAGAACATGAATCATCACTATCTTTCAGATCTGGTCTTTCACTGGGCTGCAAACTCGAGTTGTAAAAGTTGAATTCTGGCTTCCCATTGATTGGGCTTATACGAGCTGTTGAGAGCAGGCCTCCCTGTAACCATGCCGGAAACTGAACTGGTGTCCTAGACTGCATTTGGATATCAATTCTGAACTCGCATGTTATTGCGAATACAACGCAGACGTTGACATTCCCCTACTTTGTATGTTTTCGTGGAAGCCATGTTGGGCTATATGTTGAAATAGCGATTCTTCTTAGTTTGCTTTCTCTTCAATCATACAGAGAGTAATGAAAATGCATGCATTTCCAGATTCTCCTTTCCAAGCAGAACATGAATCATCACTGTCTTTCAGATATGGTCTTTCACTGAGCTGCAAACTCGAGTTGTAAAAGTTGAATTCTGCCTCCCCTTGACAGGGCTTATACGAGTTGTTGAGAGCAGGCCTCCCTGTAACCATGCCGGAAACTGAACTGGTGTCCTAGACTGCATTTGGATATCAATTCTGAACTCGCATGTTATTGCGAATACAACGCAGACGTTGACATTCCCCTACTTTGTATGTTTGCCTGGAGGCCATGTTGGGCTATGTGTTGAAATAGCGATTCTTCTTAGTTTGCTTTCTCTTCAATCATACAGAGAGTAATGAAAATGCATGCATTTCCAGATTCTCCTTTCCAAGCAGAACATGAATCATCACTATCTTTCAGATCTGGTCTTTCACTGAGCTGCAAACTAGAGTTGTAAAAGTTGAATTCTGCCTTCCCATTGATTGGGCTTATACGAGTTGTTGAGAGCAGGCCTCCCTGTAACCATGCCGGAAACTGAACTGGTGTCCTAGACTGCATTTGGATATCAATTCTGAACTCGCATGTTATTGCGAATACAACGCAGACGTTGACACTCCCCTACTTTGTATGTTTGCGTGGAGGCCATGTTGGGCTATGTGTTGAAATAGCGATTCTTCTTAGTTTCCTTTCTCTTCAGTCATACAGAGATAAATGAAAATGCATGCATTTCCAGATTCTCCTTTCCAAGCAGAACATGAATCATCACTATCTTTCAGATCTGGTCTTTCACTGGGCTGCAAACTGGAGTTGTAAAAGTTGAATTCTGCCTTCCATTGATTGGGCTTATACGAGTTGTTGAGAGCAGGCCTCCCTGTAACCATGCCGGAAACTGAACTGGTGTCCTAGACTGCATTTGGATATCAATTCTGAACTCACATGTTATTGCGAATACAACGCAGACGTTGACATTCCCCTACTTTGTATGTTTGCCTGGAGGCCATGTTGGGCTATGTGTTGAAATAGTGATTCTTCTTAGTTTGCTTTCTCTTCAATCATACAGAGAGTAATGAAAATGCATGCATTTCCAGATTCTCCTTTCCAAGCAGAACATGAATCATCACTATCTTTCAGATCTGGTCTTTCACTGAGCTGCAAACTAGAGTTGTAAAAGTTGAATTCTGCCTTCCCATTGATTGGGCTTATACGAGTTGTTGAGAGCAGGCCTCCCTGTAACCATGCCGGAAACTGAACTGGTGTCCTAGACTGCATTTGGATATCAATTCTGAACTCGCATGTTATTGCGAATACAACGCAGACGTTGACATTCCCCTACTTTGTATGTTTGCGTGGAGGCCATGTTGGACTATGTGTTGAAATAGCGATTCTTCTTAGTTTCCTTTCTCTTCAATCATACAGAGAGTAATGAAAATGCATGCATTTCCAGATTCTCCTTTCCAAGCAGAACATGAATCATCACTGTCTTTCAGATATGGTCTTTCACTCGGCTGCAAACTCGAGTTGTAAAAGTTGAATTCTGCCTTCCCATTGATAGGGCTTATACGAGTTGTTGAGAGCAGGCCTCCCTGTAACCATGCCGGAAACTGAACTGGTGTCCTAGACTGCATTTGGATATCAATTCTGAACTCGCATGTTATTGCGAATACAACGCAGACGTTGACATTCCCCTACTTTGTATATTTGCCTGGAGGCCATGTTGGGCTATGTGTTGAAATAGTGATTCTTCTTAGTTTGCTTTCTCTTCAATCATACAGAGAGTAATGAAAATGCATGCATTTCCAGATTCTCCTTTCGAAGCAGAACATGAATCATCACTATCTTTCAGATCTGGTCTTTCACTGAGCTGCAAACTAGAGTTGTAAAAGTTGAATTCTGCCTCCCCATTGATAGGGCTTATACGAGTTGTTGAGAGCAGGCCTCCCTGTAACCATGCCGGAAACTGAACTGGTGTCCTAGACTGCATTTGGATATCAATTCTGAACTCGCATGTTATTGCGAATACAACGCAGACGTTGACATTCCCCTACTTTGTATGTTTGCCTGGAGGCCATGTTGGGCTATGTGTTGAAATAGCGATTCTTCTTAGTTTGCTTTCTCTTCAATCATACAGAGAGTAATGAAAATGCATGCATTTCCAGATTCTCCTTTCCAAGCAGAACATGAATCATCACTATCTTTCAGATCTGGTCTTTCACTGAGCTGCAAACTCGAGTTGTAAAAGTTGAATTCTGCCTCCCCATTGATAGGGCTTATACGAGTTGTTGAGAGCAGGCCTCCCTGTAACCATGCCGGAAACTGAACTGGTGTCCTAGACTGCATTTGGATATCAATTCTGAACTCGCATGTTATTGCGAATACAACGCAGACGTTGACATTCCCCTACTTTGTATGTTTGCCTGGAGGCCATGTTGGGCTATGTGTTGAAATAGTGATTCTTCTTAGTTTGCTTTCTCTTCAATCATACAGAGAGTAATGAAAATGCATGCATTTCCAGATTCTCCTTTCCAAGCAGAACATGAATCATCACTATCTTTCAGATCTGGTCTTTCACTCAGCTGCAAACTCGAGTTGTAAAAGTTGAATTCTGCCTTCCCATTGATTGGGCTTATACGAGTTGTTGAGAGCAGGCCTCCCGGTAACCATGCCGGAAACTGAACTGGTGTCCTAGACTGCATTTGGATATCAATTCTGAACTCGCATGTTATTGCGAATACAACGCAGACGTTGACATTCCCCTACTTTGTATGTTTGCGTGGAGGCCATGTTGGACTATGTGTTGAAATAGCGATTCTTCTTAGTTTCCTTTCTCTTCAATCATACAGAGAGTAATGAAAATGCATGCATTTCCAGATTCTCCTTTCCAAGCAGAACATGAATCATCACTATCTTTCAGATCTGGTCTTTCACTGGGCTGCAAATTCGAGTTGTAAAAGTTGAATTCTGCCTTCCCATTGATAGGGCTTATACGAGTTATTGAGACCAGGCCTCCCTGTAACCATGCCGGAAACTGAACTGGTGTCCTAGACTGCATTTGGATATCAATTCTGAACTCGCATGTTATTGCGAATACAACGCAGACGTTGACATTCCCCTACTTTGTATGTTTGCCTGGAGGCCATGTTGGGCTATGTGTTGAAATAGCGATTCTTCTTAGTTTGCTTTCTCTTCAATCATACAGAGAGTAATGAAAATGCATGCATTTCCAGATTCTCCTTTCCAAGCAGAACATGAATCATCACTGTCTTTCAGATCTGGTCTTTCACTGGGCTGCAAACTCGAGTTGTAAAAGTTGAATTCTGCCTCCCCATTGATAGGGCTTATACGAGTTGTTGAGAGCAGGCCTCCCTGTAACCATGCCGGAAACTGAACTGGTGTCCTAGACTGCATTTGGATATCAATTCTGAACTCGCATGTTATTGCGAATACAACGCAGACGTTGACATTCCCCTACTTTGTATGTTTGCCTGGAGGCCATGTTGGGCTATGTGTTGAAATAGCGATTCTTCTTAGTTTGCTTTCTCTTCAATCATACAGAGAGTAATGAAAATGCATGCATTTCCAGATTCTCCTTTCCAAGCAGAACATGAATCATCACTGTCTTTCAGATCTGGTCTTTCACTCGGCTGCAAATTCGAGTTGTAAAAGTTGAATTCTGCCTTCCCATTGATAGGGCTTATACGAGTTATTGAGACCAGGCCTCCCTGTAACCATGCCGGAAACTGAACTGGTGTCCTAGACTGCATTTGGATATCAATTCTGAACTCGCATGTTATTGCGAATACAACGCAGACGTTGACATTCCCCTACTTTGTATGTTTGCCTGGAGGCCATGTTGGGCTATGTGTTGAAATAGTGATTCTTCTTAGTTTGCTTTCTCTTCAATCATACAGAGAGTAATGAAAATGCATGCATTTCCAGATTCTCCTTTCCAAGCAGAACATGAATCATCACTATCTTTCAGAACTGGTCTTTCACTGAGCTGCAAACTAGAGTTGTAAAAGTTGAATTCTGCCTCCCCATTGATAGGGCTTATACGAGTTGTTGAGAGCAGGCCTCCCTGTAACCATGCCGGAAACTGAACTGGTGTCCTAGACTGCATTTGGATATCAATTCTGAACTCGCATGTTATTGCGAATACAACGCAGACGTTGACATTCCCCTACTTTGTATGTTTGCCTGAAGGCCATGTTGGGCTATGTGTTGAAATAGCGATTCTTCTTAGTTTGCTTTCTCTTCAATCATACAGAGAGTAATGAAAATGCATGCATTTCCAGATTCTCCTTTCCAAGCAGAACATGAATCATCACTGTCTTTCAGATCTGGTCTTTCACTGGGCTGCAAACTCGAGTTGTAAAAGTTGAATTCTGCCTCCCCATTGATAGGGCTTATACGAGTTGTTGAGAGCAGGCCTCCCTGTAACCATGCCGGAAACTGAACTGGTGTCCTAGACTGCATTTGGATATCAATTCTGAACTCGCATGTTATTGCGAATACAACGCAGACGTTGACATTCCCCTACTTTGTATGTTTGCCTGGAGGCCATGTTGGGCTATGTGTTGAAATAGCGATTCTTCTTAGTTTGCTTTCTCTTCAATCATACAGAGAGTAATGAAAATGCATGCATTTCCAGATTCTCCTTTCCAAGCAGAACATGAATCATCACTGTCTTTCAGATCTGGTCTTTCACTGGGCTGCAAACTTGAGTTGTAAAAGTTGAATTCTGCCTTCCCATTGATTGGGCTTATACGAGTTGTTGAGAGCAGGCCTCCCTGTAACCATGCCGGAAACTGAACTGGTGTCCTAGACTGCATTTGGATATCAATTCTGAACTCGCATGTTATTGCGAATACAACGCAGACGTTGACATTCCCCTACTTTGTATGTTTGCCTGGAGGCCATGTTGGGCTATGTGTTGAAATAGCGATTCTTCTTAGTTTGCTTTCTCTTCAATCATACAGAGAGTAATGAAAATGCATGCATTTCCAGATTCTCCTTTCCAAGCAGAACATGAATCATCACTGTCTTTCAGATCTGGTCTTTCACTGGGCTGCAAACTTGAGTTGTAAATGTTGAATTCTCCCTTCCCATTAATAGGGCTTATACGAGTTGTTAAGAGCAGGCCTCCCTGTAACCATGCCGGAAACTGAACTGGTGTCCTAGACGGCATTTGGATATCAATTCTGAACTCGCATGTTATTGCGAATACAACGCAGACCTTGACATTCCCCTACTTTGTATGTTTGCGTGGAGGCCATGTTGGGCTATGTGTTGAAATAGCGATTCTTCTTAGTTAGCTTTCTCTTCAGTCATACAGAGATAAATGAAAATGCATGCATTTCCAGATTCTCCTTTCCAAGCAGAACATGAATCATCACTGTCTTTCAGATCTGGTCTTTCACTGGGCTGCAAACTGGAGTTGTAAAAGTTGAATTCTGCCTTCCCATTGATTGGGCTTATACGAGTTGTTGAGAGCAGGCCTGCATGTAACCATGCCGGAAACTGAACTGGTGTCCTAGACGGCATTTGGATATCAATTCTGAACTCGCATGTTATTGCGAATACAACGCAGACCTTGACATTCCCCTACTTTGTATGTTTGCGTGGAGGCCATGTTGGGCTATGTGTTGAAATAGCGATTCTTCTTAGTTAGCTTTCTCTTCAGTCATACAGAGATAAATGAAAATGCATGCATTTCCAGATTCTCCTTTCCAAGCAGAACATGAATTATCACTGTCTTTCAGATCTGGTCTTTCACTGGGCTGCAAACTCGAGTTGTAAAAGTTGAATTCTGCCTTCCCATTGATTGGGCTTATACGAGTTGTTGAGAGCAGGCCTGCATGTAACCATGCCGGAAACTGAACTGGTGTCCTAGACTGCATTTGGATATCAATTCTGAACTGGCATGTTATTGCTAATACAACGCAGACCTTGACATTCCCCTACTTTATATGTTTCCGTGGAGGCCATGTTGGGCTATGTGTTGAAATAGCGATTCTTCTTAGTTAGCTTTCTCTTCAGTCATACAGAGATAAATGAAAATGCGTGCATTTCCAGATTCTCCTTTCCAAGCAGAACATGAATCATCACTGTCTTTCAGATCTGGTCTTTCACTGGGCTGCAAACTTGAGTTGTAAATGTTGAATTCTCCCTTCCCATTAATAGGGCTTATACGAGTTGTTAAGAGCAGGCCTCCCTGTAACCATGCCGGAAACTGAACTGGTGTCCTAGACTGCATTTGGATATCAATTCTGAACTCGCATGTTATTGCGAATACAACGCAGACCTTGACATTCCCCTACTTTGTATGTTTGCGTTGAGGCCATGTTGGGCTATGTGTTGAAATAGCGATTCTTCTTAGTTAGCTTTCTCTTCAGTCATACAGAGATAAATGAAAATGCATGCATTTCCAGATTCTCCTTTCCAAGCAGAACATGAATCATCACAGTCTTTCAGATCTGGTCTTTCACTCGGCTGCAAACTCGAGTTGTAAAAGTTGAATTCTGCCTTCCCATTGATTGGGCTTATACGAGTTGTTGAGAGCAGGCCTCCCTGTAACCATGCCGGAAACTGAACTGGTGTCCTAGACGGCATTTGGATATCAATTCTGAATTCGCATGTTATTGCGAATACAACGCAGACCTTGACATTCCCCTACTTTGTATGTTTCCGTGGAGGCCATGTTGGGCTATGTGTTGAAATAGCGATTCTTCTTAGTTAGCTTTCTCTTCAGTCATACAGAGATAAATGAAAATGCATGCATTTCCAGATTCTCCTTTCCAAGCAGAACATGAATCATCACTGTCTTTCAGATCTGGTCTTTCACTGGGCTGCAAACTTGAGTTGTAAATGTTGAATTCTCCCTTCCCATTAATAGGGCTTATACGAGTTGTTAAGAGCAGCCTCCCTGTAACCATGCCGGAAACTGAACTGGTGTCCTAGACTGCATTTGGATATCAATTCTGAACTCGCATGTTATTGCGAATACAACGCAGACGTTGACATTCCCCTACTTTGTATGTTTGCCTGGAGGCCATGTTGGGCTATGTGTTGAATAGCGATTCTTCTTAGTTTGCTTTCTCTTCAATCATACAGAGAGTAATGAAAATGCATGCATTTCCAGTTTCTCCTTTCCAAGCAGAACATGAATCATCACTATCTTTCAGATCTGGTCTTTCACTGAGCTGCAAACTAGAGTTGTAAAAGTTGAATTCTGCCTCCCCATTGATAGGGCTTATACGAGTTGTTGAGAGCAGGCCTCCCTGTAACCATGCCGGAAACTGAACTGGTGTCCTAGACTGCATTTGGATATCAATTCTGAACTCGCATGTTATTGCGAATACAACGCAGACGTTGACATTCCCCTACTTTGTATGTTGCCTGGAGGCCATGTGGGCTATGTGTGGAAATAGCGATTCTTCTTAGTTTGCTTTCTCTTCAATCATACAGAGAGTAATGAAAATGCATGCATTTCCAGATTCTCCTTTCCAAGCAGAACATGAATCATCACAATCTTTCAGATCTGGTCTTTCACTGAGCTGCAAACTAGAGTTGTAAAAGTTGAATTCTGCCTTCCCATTGATTGGGCTTATACGAGGTTGTTGAGAGCAGGCCTCCCTGTAACCATGCCGGAAACTGTACTGGTGTCCTAGACTGCATTTGGATATCAATTCTGAACTCGCATGTTATTGCGAATACAACGCAGACGTTGACATTCCCCTACTTTGTATGTTTGCGTGGAGGCCATGTTGGGCTTTGTGTTGAAATAGCGATTCTTCTAGTTTCCTTTCTCTTCAATCATACAGAGAGTAATGAAAATGCATGCATTTCCAGATTCTCCTTTCCAAGCAGAACATGAATCATCACTATCTTTCAGATCTGGTCTTTCACTGGGCTGCAAACTCGAGTTGTAAAAGTTGAATTCTGGCTTCCCATTGATTGGGCTTATACGAGCTGTTGAGAGCAGGCCTCCCTGTAACCATGCCGGAAACTGAACTGGTGTCCTAGACTGCATTTGGATATCAATTCTGAACTCGCATGTTATTGCGAATACAACGCAGACGTTGACATTCCCCTACTTTGTATGTTTTCGTGGAAGCCATGTTGGGGCTATATGTTGAAATAGCGATTCTTCTTAGTTTGCTTTCTCTTCAATCATACAGAGAGTAATGAAAATGCATGCATTTCCAGATTCTCCTTTCCAAGCAGAACATGAATCATCACTGTCTTTCAGATATGGTCTTTCACTGAGCTGCAAACTCGAGTTGTAAAAGTTGAATTCTGCCTCCCTTGACAGGGCTTATACGAGTTGTTGAGAGCAGGCCTCCCTGTAACCATGCCGGAAACTGAACTGGTGTCCTAGACTGCATTGGATATCAATTCTGAACTCGCATGTTATTGCGAATACAACGCAGACGTTGACATTCCCTACTTTGTATGTTTGCCTGGAGGCCATGTTGGGCTATGTGTTGAAATAGCGATTCTTCTTAGTTTGCTTTCTCTTCAATCATACAGAGAGTAATGAAAATGCATGCATTTCCAGATTCTCCTTTCCAAGCAGAACATGAATCATCACTATCTTTCAGATCTGGTCTTTCACTGGGCTGCAAACTGGAGTTGTAAAAGTTGAATTCTGCCTTCCATGATTGGGCTTATACGAGTTGTTGAGAGCAGGCCTCCCTGTAACCATGCCGGAAACTGAACTGGTGTCCTAGACTGCATTTGGATATCAATTCTGAACTCACATGTTATTGCGAATACAACGCAGACGTTGACATTCCCCTACTTTGTATGTTTGCCTGGAGGCCATGTTGGGCTATGTGTTGAAATAGTGATTCTTCTTAGTTTGCTTTCTCTTCAATCATACAGAGAGTAATGATAATGCATGCATTTCCAGATTCTCCTTTCCAAGCAGAACATGAATCATCACTATCTTTCAGATCTGGTCTTTCACTGAGCTGCAAACTAGAGTTGTAAAAGTTGAATTCTGCCTTCCCATTGATTGGGCTTATACGAGTTGTTGAGAGCAGGCCTCCCTGTAACCATGCCGGAAACTGAACTGGTGTCCTAGACTGCATTTGGATATCAATTCTGAACTCGCATGTTATTGCGAATACACGCAAATACACTCAGACGTTGCTACTTTGTATGGTTGCGTGGAGGCCATGTTGGGCTATGTGTTGAAATAGCGATTCTTCTTAGTTTCCTTTCTCTTCAGTCATACAGAGATAAATGAAAATGCATGCATTTCCAGATTCTCCTTTCCAAGCAGAACATGAATCATCACTATCTTTCAGATCTGGTCTTTCACTGGGCTGCAAACTGGAGTTGTAAAAGTTGAATTCTGCCTTCCATTGATTGGGCTTATACGAGTTGTTGAGAGCAGGCCTCCCTGTAACCATGCCGGAAACTGAACTGGTGTCCTAGACTGCATTTGGATATCAATTCTGAACTCACATGTTATTGCGAATACAACGCAGACGTTGACATTCCCCTACTTTGTATGTTTGCTGGAGGCCATGTTGGGCTATGTGTTGAAATAGTGATTCTTCTTAGTTTGCTTTCTCTTCAATCATACAGAGAGTAATGAAAATGCATGCATTTCCAGATTCTCCTTTCCAAGCAGAACATGAATCATCACTATCTTTCAGATCTGGTCTTTCACTGAGCTGCAAACTAGAGTTGTAAAAGTTGAATTCTGCCTTCCCATTGATTGGGCTTATACGAGTTGTTGAGAGCAGGCCTCCCTGTAACCATGCCGGAAACTGAACTGGTGTCCTAGACTGCATTTGGATATCAATTCTGAACTCGCATGTTATTGCGAATACAACGCAGACGTTGACATTCCCCTACTTTGTATGTTTGCGTGGAGGCCATGTTGGACTATGTGTTGAAATAGCGATTCTTCTTAGTTTCCTTTCTCTTCAATCATACAGAGAGTAATGAAAATGCATGCATTTCCAGATTCTCCTTTCCAAGCAGAACATGAATCATCACTGTCTTTCAGATATGGTCTTTCACTCGGCTGCCAACTCGAGTTGTAAAAGTTGAATTCTGCCTTCCCATTGATAGGGCTTATACGAGTTGTTGAGAGCAGGCCTCCCTGTAACCATGCCGGAAACTGAACTGGTGTCCTAGACTGCATTTGGATATCAATTCTGAACTCGCATGTTATTGCGAATACAACGCAGACGTTGACATTCCCCTACTTTGTATATTTGCCTGGAGGCCATGTTGGGCTATGTGTTGAAATAGTGATTCTTCTTAGTTTGCTTTCTCTTCAATCATACAGAGAGTAATGAAAATGCATGCATTTCCAGATTCTCCTTTCGAAGCAGAACATGAATCATCACTATCTTTCAGATCTGGTCTTTCACTGAGCTGCAAACTAGAGTTGTAAAAGTTGAATTCTGCCTCCCATTGATAGGGCTTATACGAGTTGTTGAGAGCAGGCCTCCCTGTAACCATGCCGGAAACTGAACTGGTGTCCTAGACTGCATTTGGATATCAATTCTGAACTCGCATGTTATTGCGAATACAACGCAGACGTTGACATTCCCCTACTTTGTATGTTTGCCTGGAGGCCATGTTGGGCTATGTGTTGAAATAGCGATTCTTCTTAGTTTGCTTTCTCTTCAATCATACAGAGAGTAATGAAAATGCATGCATTTCCAGATTCTCCTTTCCAAGCAGAACATGAATCATCACTATCTTTCAGATCTGGTCTTTCACTGAGCTGCAAACTCGAGTTGTAAAAGTTGAATTCTGCCTCCCCATTGATAGGGCTTATACGAGTTGTTGAGAGCAGGCCTCCCTGTAACCATGCCGGAAACTGAACTGGTGTCCTAGACTGCATTTGGATATCAATTCTGAACTCGCATGTTATTGCGAATACAACGCAGACGTTGACATTCCCCTACTTTGTATGTTTGCCTGGAGGCCATGTTGGGCTATGTGTTGAAATAGTGATTCTTCTTAGTTGCTTTCTCTTCAATCATACAGAGAGTAATGAAAATGCATGCATTTCCAGATTCTCCTTTCCAAGCAGAACATGAATCATCACTATCTTTCAGATCTGGTCTTTCACTCAGCTGCAAACTCGAGTTGTAAAAGTTGAATTCTGCCTTCCCATTGATTGGGCTTATACGAGTTGTTGAGAGCAGGCCTCCCGGTAACCATGCCGGGAAACTGAACTGGTGTCCTAGACTGCATTTGGATATCAATTCTGAACTCGCATGTTATTGCGAATACAACGCAGACGTTGACATTCCCCTACTTTGTATGTTTGCGTGGAGGCCATGTTGGACTATGTGTTGAAATAGCGATTCTTCTTAGTTTCCTTTCTCTTCAATCATACAGAGAGTAATGAAAATGCATGCATTTCCAGATTCTCCTTTCCAAGCAGAACATGAATCATCACTATCTTTCAGATCTGGTCTTTCACTGGGCTGCAAATTCGAGTTGTAAAAGTTGAATTCTGCCTTCCCATTGATAGGGCTTATACGAGTTATTGAGACCAGGCCCTCCCTGTAACCATGCCGGGGAAACTGAACTGGTGTCCTAGACTGCATTTGGATATCAATTCTGAACTCGCATGTTATTGCGAATACAACGCAGACGTTGACATTCCCCTACTTTGTATGTTTGCCTGGAGGCCATGTTGGGCTATGTGTTGAAATAGCGATTCTTCTTAGTTTGCTTTCTCTTCAATCATACAGAGAGTAATGAAAATGCATGCATTTCCAGATTCTCCTTTCCAAGCAGAACATGAATCATCACTGTCTTTCAGATCTGGTCTTTCACTGGGCTGCAAACTCGAGTTGTAAAAGTTGAATTCTGCCTCCCCATTGATAGGGCTTATACGAGTTGTTGAGAGCAGGCCTCCCTGTAACCATGCCGGAAACTGAACTGGTGTCCTAGACTGCATTTGGATATCAATTCTGAACTCGCATGTTATTGCGAATACAACGCAGACGTTGACATTCCCCTACTTTGTATGTTTGCCTGGAGGCCATGTTGGGCTATGTGTTGAAATAGCGATTCTTCTTAGTTTGCTTTCTCTTCAATCATACAGAGAGTAATGAAAATGCATGCATTTCCAGATTCTCCTTTCCAAGCAGAACATGAATCATCACTGTCTTTCAGATCTGGTCTTTCACTGGGCTGCAAACTTGAGTTGTAAAACTTGAATTCTGCCTTCCCATTGATTGGGCTTATACGAGTTGTTGAGAGCAGGCCTCCCTGTAACCCATGCGGAAACTGAACTGGTGTCCTAGACTGCATTTGGATATCAATTCTGAACTCGCATGTTATTGCGAATACAACGCAGACGTTGACATTCCCCTACTTTGTATGTTTGCCTGGAGGCCATGTTGGGCTATGTGTTGAAATAGCGATTCTTCTTAGTTTGCTTTCTCTTCAATCATACAGAGAGTAATGAAAATGCATGCATTTCCAGTTTCTCCTTTCCAAGCAGAACATGAATCATCACTATCTTTCAGATCTGGTCTTTCACTGAGCTGCAAACTCGAGTTGTAAAAGTTGAATTCTGCCTCCCCATTGATAGGGCTTATACGAGTTGTTGAGAGCAGGCCTCCCTGTAACCATGCCGGAAACTGAACTGGTGTCCTAGACTGCATTTGGATATCAATTCTGAACTCGCATGTTATTGCGAATACAACGCAGACGTTGACATTCCCCTACTTTGTATGTTTGCCTGGAGGCCATGTTGGGCTATGTGTTGAAATAGTGATTCTTCTTAGTTTGCTTTCTCTTCAATCATACAGAGAGTAATGAAAATGCATGCATTTCCAGATTCTCCTTTCCAAGCAGAACATGAATCATCACTATCTTTCAGATCTGGTCTTTCACTGAGCTGCAAACTCGAGTTGTAAAAGTTGAATTCTGCCTTCCCATTGATTGGGCTTATACGAGTTGTTGAGAGCAGGCCTCCCTGTAACCATGCCGGAAACTGAACTGGTGTCCTAGACTGCATTTGGATATCAATTCTGAACTCGCATGTTATTGCGAATACAACGCAGACGTTGACATTCCCCTACTTTGTATGTTTGCGTGGAGGCCATGTTGGACTATGTGTTGAAATAGCGATTCTTCTTAGTTTCCTTTCTCTTCAATCATACAGAGAGTAATGAAAATGCATGCATTTCCAGATTCTCCTTTCCAAGCAGAACATGAATCATCACTATCTTTCAGATCTGGTCTTTCACTCGGCTGCAAATTCGAGTTGTAAAAGTTGAATTCTGCCTTCCCATTGATAGGGCTTATACGAGTTATTGAGACCAGGCCTCCCTGTAACCATGCCGGAAACTGAACTGGTGTCCTAGACTGCATTTGGATATCAATTCTGAACTCGCATGTTATTGCGAATACAACGCAGACGTTGACATTCCCCTACTTTGTATGTTTGCCTGGAGGCCATGTTGGGCTATGTGTTGAAATAGTGATTCTTCTTAGTTTGCTTTCTCTTCAATCATACAGAGAGTAATGAAAATGCATGCATTTCCAGATTCTCCTTTCCAAGCAGAACATGAATCATCACTATCTTTCAGAACTGGTCTCTCACTGAGCTGCAAACTAGAGTTGTAAAAGTTGAATTCTGCCTCCCCATTGATAGGGCTTATACGAGTTGTTGAGAGCAGGCCTCCCTGTAACCATGCCGGAAACTGAACTGGTGTCCTAGACTGCATTTGGATATCAATA
>NW_026948301.1:0-45252 GCF_035149785.1 Candoia aspera
TTCGGCCTGTTTCTGCCAGGCTCAGCCCGTGAGGTTTTCCTGACCCCGGGGTCAGGAATTTTTGATTTCTGGGCCAAAAATTGTCCCGTCCCAAATCCAGCATGCAAAAGCACACCTAACCCTTAAATTCCACCCCGAATCTCATGGCGGTGTTCATTTTGCATTCGGCCTGATTCCGCCCGGCTCACCCCCTGAGGTTTTCCTGACCCCGGGGTCAGGAATTTTTTGATTCCTGGGGCAAAAATTGTGCCGTCCCAAATCCAGCATGCAAAAGCACACCTAACCCTTAAATTCCACCCCGAAACTCATGGCGGTGTTCATTTTAGCATTTGGCCTGATTCCGCCAGGATCACCCCGTGAGGTTTTCCTGACCCCGGGGTCAGGAATTTTTTGATTTCTCGGCCAAAAATTGTGCCGTCCCAAATCCAGCATGCAAAAGCACACCTAACCCTTACATTCCACCCCGAATCTCATGGCGGTGTTCATTTTTGCATTCGGCCTGTTTCCGCCAGGCTCAGCCCGTGAGGTTTTCCTGACCCCGGGGTCAGGAATTTTTGATTTCTGGGCCAAAATTTTTGCCGTCCCAAATCCAGCATGCAAAAGCACACCTAACCCTTACATTCCACCCGAATCTCATGGCGGTGTTCATTTTTGCATTCGGCCTGTTTCTGCCAGGCTCAGCCCGTGAGGTTTTCCTGACCCCGGGGTCAGGAATTTTTTGATTTCTGGGCCAAAAATTGTGCCGTCCCAAATCCAGCATGCAAAAGCACACCTAACCCTTAAATTCCACCCCGAAACTCATGGCGGTGTTCATTTTTGCATTTGGCCTGATTCCGCCAGGATCACCCCGTGAGTTTTTCCTGACCCCGGGGTCAGGAATTTTTGATTTCTGGGCCAAAATTTGTGCCGTCCCAAATCCAGCATGCAAAAGCACACCTAACCCTTACATTCCACCCCGAATCTCATGGTGGTGTTCATTTTTGCATTTGGCCTGATTCCGCCAGGATCACCCCGTGAGGTTTTCCTGACCCCGGGGTCAGGAATTTTTTGATTTCTCGGCCAAAAATTGTGCCGTCCCAAATCCAGCATGCAAAAGCACACCTAACCCTTAAATTCCACCTCGAAACTCATGGCGGTGTTCATTTTTGCATTTGGCCTGATTCCGCCAGGATCACCCCGTGAGGTTTTCCTGACCCCGGGGTCAGGAATTTTTTGATTTCTGGGCCAAAAATTGTGCCGTCCCAAATCCAGCATGCAAAAGCACACCTAACCCTTACATTCCACCCCGAATCTCATGGCGGTGTTCATTTTTGCATTCGGCCTGTTTCCGCCAGGCTCAGCCCGTGAGGTTTTCCTGACCCCGGGGTCAGGAATTTTTTGATTTCTGGCCAAAAATTGTGCCGTCCCAAATCCAGCATGCAAAAGTACACCTAACCCTTAAATTCCACCCGAAACTCATGGCGGTGTTCATTTTTGCATTTGGCCTGATTCCGCCAGGATCACCCCGTGAGGTTTTCCTGACCCCGGGGTCAGGAATTTTTTGATTTCTGGGCCAAAAATTGTGCCGTCCCAAATCAGCATGCAAAAGCACACCTAACCCTTACATTCCACCCCGAATGTCATGGCGGTGTTCATTTTTGCATTCGGCCTGATTCCGCCCGGCTCACCCCATGAGGTTTTCCTGACCCCGGGGTCAGGAATTTTTTGATTTCTGGGCCAAAATTTTTGCCGTCCCAAATCCAGCATGCAAAAGCACACCTAACCCTTACATTCCACCCCGAATCTCATGGCGGTGTTCATTTTTGCATTCGGCCTGTTTCCGCCAGGCTCAGCCCGTGAGGTTTTCCTGACCCCGGGGTCAGGAATTTTTTGATTTCTGGGCCAAAATTTTTGCCGTCCCAAATCCAGCATGCAAAAGCACACCTAACCCTTACATTCCACCCGAATCTCATGGCGGTGTTCATTTTTGCATTCGGCCTGTTTCCGCCAGGCTCAGCCCGTGAGGTTTTCCTGACCCCGGGGTCAGGAATTTTTGATTGCTGGGGCAAAAATCGTGCCGTCCCAAATCCAGCATGCAAAAGCACACCTAACCCTTACATTCCACCCCGAAACTCATGGCGGTGTTCATTTTTGCATTTGGCCTGATTCCGCCAGGATCACCCCGTGAGGTTTTCCTGACCCCGGGGTCAGGAATTTTTTGATTTCTGGCCAAAAATTGTGCCGTCCCAAATCCAGCATGCAAAAGCACACCTAACCCTTACATTCCACCCCGAATGTCATGGCGGTGTTCATTTTTGCATTCGGCCTGATTCCGCCCGGCTCACCCCATGAGGTTTTCCTGACCCCGGGGTCAGGAATTTTTTGATTTCTCGGCCAAAAATTGTGCCGTCCCAAATCCAGCATGCAAAAGCACACCTAACCCTTACATTCCACCCCGAATCTCATGGCGGTGTTCATTTTTGCATTCGGCCTGTTTCCGCCAGGCTCAGCCGTGAGGTTTTCCTGACCCCGGGGTCAGGAATTTTTTGATTTCTGGGCCAAAAATTGTGCCGTCCCAAATCCAGCATGCAAAAGCACACCTAACCCTTACATTCCACCCCGAATCTCATGGCGGTGTTCATTTTTGCATTTGGCCTGATTCCGCCAGGATCACCCCGTGAGGTTTTCCTGACCCCGGGGTCAGGAATTTTTTGATTGCTGGGGCAAAAATTGTGCCGTCCCAAATCCAGCATGCAAAAGCACACCTAACCCTTACATTCCACCCCGAAACTCATGGCGGTGTTCATTTTTGCATTTGGCCTGATTCCGCCAGGATCACCCCGTGAGGTTTTCCTGACCCCGGGGTCAGGAATTTTTTGATTTCGGGGCCAAAAATTGTGCCGTCCCAAATCCAGCATGCAAAAGCACACCTAACCCTTACATTCCACCCCGAATCTCATGGCGGTGTTCATTTTTGCATTCGGCCTGATTCCGCCCGGCTCAGCCCGTGAGGTTTTCCTGACCCCGGGTCAGGAATTTTTGATTCCTGGGGCAAAAATTGTGCCGTCCCAAATCCAGCATGCAAAAGTACACCTAACCCTTAAATTCCACCCCGAAACTCATGGCGGTGTTCATTTTTGCATTTGGCCTGATTCCGCCAGGCTCAGCCCGTGAGGTTTTCCTGACCCCGGGGTCAGGAATTTTTTGATTTCTCTGCCAAAAATTGTGCCGTCCCAAATCCAGCATGCAAAAGCACACCTAACCCTTACATTCCACCCCGAATCTCATGGCGGTGTTCATTTTGCATTCGGCCTGATTCCGCCCGGCTCACCCCATGAGGTTTTCCTGACCCCGGGGTCAGGAATTTTTTGATTTCTCGGCCAAAAATTGTGCCGTCCCAAATCCAGCATGCAAAAGCACACCTAACCCTTACATTCCACCCCGAATCTCATGGCGGTGTTCATTTTTGCATTCGGCCTGATTCCGCCCAGCTCAGCCCGTGAGGTTTTCCTGACCCCGGGGTCTGGAATTTTTTGATTCCTGGGGCAAAAATTGTGCCGTCCCAAATCCAGCATGCAAAAGTACACCTAACCCTTAAATTCCACCCCGAAACTCATGGCGGTGTTCATTTTTGCATTTGGCCTGATTCCGCCAGGATCACCCCGTGAGGTTTTCCTGACCCCGGGGTCAGGAATTTTTTGATTTCTGGGCCAAAAATTGTGCCGTCCCAAATCCAGCATGCAAAAGCACACCTAACCCTTACATTCCACCCCGAATCTCACGGCGGTGTTCATTTTTGCATTCGGCCTGATTCCGCCCGGCTCACCCATGAGGTTTTCCTGACCCCGGGGTCAGGAATTTTTTGATTTCTGGGCCAAAAATTGTGCCGTCCAAATCCAGCATGCAAAAGCACACCTAACCCTTACATTCCACCCCGAATCTCATGGCGGTGTTCATTTTTGCATTCGGCCTGTTTCTGCCAGGCTCATGAGGTTTTCCTGACCCCGGGGTCAGGAATTTTTTGATTTCTGGGCCAAAAATTGTCCCGTCCCAAATCCAGCATGCAAAAGCACACCTAACCCTTAAATTCCACCCCGAATCTCATGGCGGTGTTCATTTTTGCATTCGGCCTGATTCCGCCCGGCTCACCCCGTGAGGTTTTCCTGACCCCGGGGTCAGGAATTTTTTGATTCCTGGGGCAAAAATTGTGCCGTCCCAAATCCAGCATGCAAAAGCACACCTAACCCTTAAATTCCACCCCGAAACTCATGGCGGTGTTCATTTTTGCATTTGGCCTGATTCCGCCAGGATCACCCCGTGAGGTTTTCCTGACCCCGGGGTCAGGAATTTTTTGATTTCTCGGCCAAAAATTGTGCCGTCCCAAATCCAGCATGCAAAAGCACACCTAACCCTTACATTCCACCCCGAATGTCATGGCGGTGTTCATTTTTGCATTCGGCCTGATTCCGCCCGGCTCACCCCATGAGGTTTTCCTGACCCCGGGGTCAGGAATTTTTTGATTTCTGGGCCAAAATTTGTGCCGTCCCAAATCCAGCATGCAAAAGCACACCTAACCCTTACATTCCACCCCGAATCTCATGGCGGTGTTCATTTTTGCATTTGGCCTGATTCCGCCAGGATCACCCCGTGAGGTTTTCCTGACCCCGGGGTCAGGAATTTTTTGATTTCTCGGCCAAAAATTGTGCCGTCCCAAATCCAGCATGCAAAAGCACACCTAACCCTTACATTCCACCCCGAATGTCATGGCGGTGTTCATTTTTCCATTCGGCCTGATTCCGCCCGGCTCAGCCCGTGAGGTTTTCCTGACCCCGGGGTCAGGAATTTTTTGATTCCTGGGGCAAAAATTGTGCCGTCCCAAATCCAGCATGCAAAAGTACACCTAACCCTTAAATTCCACCCCGAAACTCATGGCGGTGTTCATTTTTGCATTTGGCCTGATTCCGCCAGGATCACCCCGTGAGTTTTTCCTGACCCCGGGGTCAGGAATTTTTTGATTTCTGGGCCAAAATTTGTGCCGTCCCAAATCCAGCATGCAAAAGCACACCTAACCCTTACATTCCACCCCGAATCTCATGGCGGTGTTCATTTTTGTATTTGGCCTGATTCCGCCAGGATCACCCCGTGAGGTTTTCCTGACCCCGGGGTCAGGAATTTTTTGATTTCTCGGCCAAAAATTGTGCCGTCCCAAATCCAGCATGCAAAAGCACACCTAACCCTTACATTCCACCCCGAATCTCATGGCGGTGTTCACTTTTGCATTCGGCCTGATTCCGCCCAGCTCAGCCCGTGAGGTTTTCCTGACCCCGGGGTCAGGAATTTTTTGATTCCTGGGGCAAAAATTCTGCCGTCCCAAATCCAGCATGCAAAAGTACACCTAACCCTTAAATTCCACCCCGAAACTCATGGCGGTGTTCATTTTTGCATTCGGCCTGATTCCGCCCAGCTCAGCCCGTGAGGTTTTCCTGAGCCCGGGGTCAGGAATGTTTTGATTCCTGGGGCAAACATTGTGCCGTCCCAAATCCAGCATGCAAAAGTACACCTAACCCTTAAATTCCACCCCGAAACTCATGGCGGTGTTCATTTTTGCATTTGGCCTGATTCCGCCAGGATCACCCCGTGAGGTTTTCCTGACCCCGGGGTCAGGAATTTTTTGATTTCTGGGCCAAAAATTGTGCCGTCCCAAATCCAGCATGCAAAAGCACACCTAACCCTTACATTCCACCCCGAATGTCATGGCGGTGTTCATTTTTGCATTCGGCCTGATTCCGCCCGGCTCACCCTATGAGGTTTTCCTGACCCCGGGGTCAGGAATTTTTTGATTTCTGGGCCAAAATTTGTGCCGTCCCAAATCCAGCATGCAAAAGCACACCTAACCCTTACATTCCACCCCGAATCTCATGGCGGTGTTCATTTTTGCATTTGGCCTGATTCCGCCAGGATCACCCCGTGAGGTTTTCCTGACCCCGGGGTCAGGAATTTTTTGATTTCTGGGCCAAAAATTGTGCCGTCCCAAATCCAGCATGCAAAAGCACACCTAACCCTTACATTCCACCCCGAATCTCATGGCGGTGTTCATTTTTGCATTCGGCCTGATTCCGCCCGGCTCAGCCCGTGAGGTTTTCCTGACCCCGGGGTCAGGAATTTTTTGATTTCTCGGCCAAAAATTGTGCCGTCCCAAATCCAGCATGCAAAAGCACACCTAACCCTTACATTCCACCCCGAATCTCACGGCGGTGTTCATTTTTGCATTCGGCCTGATTCCGCCCGGCTCACCCCATGAGGTTTTCCTGACCCCGGGGTCAGGAATTTTTTGATTCCTGGGGCAAAAATTGTGCCGTCCCAAATCCAGCATGCAAAAGCACACCTAACCCTTACATTCCACCCCGAATGTCATGGCGGTGTTCATTTTTGCATTCGGCCTGATTCCGCCCGGCTCACCCCATGAGGTTTTCCTGACCCCGGGGTCAGGAATTTTTTGATTTCTGGGCCAAAATTTGTGCCGTCCCAAATCCAGCATGCAAAAGCACACCTAACCCTTACATTCCACCCGAATCTCATGGCGGTGTTCATTTTTGCATTTGGCCTGATTCCGCCAGGATCACCCCGTGAGGTTTTCCTGACCCGGGGTCAGGAATTTTTTGATTTCTCGGCCAAAAATTGTGCCGTCCCAAATCCAGCATGCAAAAGCACACCTAACCCTTACATTCCACCCCGAATGTCATGGCGGTGTTCATTTTTCCATTCGGCCTGATTCCGCCCGGCTCAGCCCGTGAGGTTTTCCTGACCCCGGGGTCAGGAATTTTTTGATTCCTGGGGCAAAAATTGTGCCGTCCCAAATCCAGCATGCAAAAGTACACCTAACCCTTAAATTCCACCCCGAAACTCATGGCGGTGTTCATTTTTGCATTTGGCCTGATTCCGCCAGGATCACCCCGTGAGTTTTTCCTGACCCCGGGGTCAGGAATTTTTTGATTTCTGGGCCAAAATTTGTGCCGTCCCAAATCCAGCATGCAAAAGCACACCTAACCCTTACATTCCACCCCGAATCTCATGGCGGTGTTCATTTTTGTATTTGGCCTGATTCCGCCAGGATCACCCCGTGAGGTTTTCCTGACCCCGGGGTCAGGAATTTTTTGATTTCTCGGCCAAAATTGTGCCGTCCCAAATCCAGCATGCAAAAGCACACCTAACCCTTACATTCCACCCCGAATCTCATGGCGGTGTTCACTTTTGCATTCGGCCTGATTCCGCCCAGCTCAGCCCGTGAGGTTTTCCTGACCCCGGGGTCAGGAATTTTTTGATTCCTGGGGCAAAAATTCTGCCGTCCCAAATCCAGCATGCAAAAGTACACCTAACCCTTAAATTCCACCCCGAAACTCATGGCGGTGTTCATTTTTGCATTCGGCCTGATTCCGCCCAGCTCAGCCCGTGAGGTTTTCCTGAGCCCGGGGTCAGGAATGTTTTGATTCCTGGGGCAAACATTGTGCCGTCCCAAATCCAGCATGCAAAAGTACACCTAACCCTTAAATTCCACCCCGAAACTCATGGCGGTGTTCATTTTTGCATTTGGCCTGATTCCGCCAGGATCACCCCGTGAGGTTTTCCTGACCCCGGGGTCAGGAATTTTTTGATTTCTGGGCCAAAAATTGTGCCGTCCCAAATCCAGCATGCAAAAGCACACCTAACCCTTACATTCCACCCCGAATGTCATGGCGGTGTTCATTTTTGCATTCGGCCTGATTCCGCCCGGCTCACCCTATGAGGTTTTCCTGACCCCGGGGTCAGGAATTTTTTGATTTCTGGGCCAAAATTTGTGCCGTCCCAAATCCAGCATGCAAAAGCACACCTAACCCTTACATTCCACCCCGAATCTCATGGCGGTGTTCATTTTTGCATTTGGCCTGATTCCGCCAGGATCACCCCGTGAGGTTTTCCTGACCCCGGGGTCAGGAATTTTTTGATTTCTGGGCCAAAAATTGTGCCGTCCCAAATCCAGCATGCAAAAGCACACCTAACCCTTACATTCCACCCCGAATCTCATGGCGGTGTTCATTTTTGCATTCGGCCTGATTCCGCCCGGCTCAGCCCGTGAGGTTTTCCTGACCCCGGGGTCAGGAATTTTTTGATTTCTCGGCCAAAAATTGTGCCGTCCCAAATCCAGCATGCAAAAGCACACCTAACCCTTACATTCCACCCCGAATCTCACGGCGGTGTTCATTTTTGCATTCGGCCTGATTCCGCCCGGCTCACCCCATGAGGTTTTCCTGACCCCGGGGTCAGCAATTTTTTGATTCCTGGGGCAAAAATTGTGCCGTCCCAAATCCAGCATGCAAAAGCACACCTAACCCTTAAATTCCACCCCGAAACTCATGGCGGTGTTCATTTTTGCATTTGGCCTGATTCCGCCAGGATCACCCCGTGAGGTTTTCCTGACCCCGGGGTCAGGAATTTTTTGATTTCTCGGCCAAAAATTGTGCCGTCCCAAATCCAGCATGCAAAAGCACACCTAACCCTTACATTCCACCCCGAATGTCATGGCGGTGTTCATTTTTGCATTCGGCCTGATTCCGCCCGGCTCACCCCATGAGGTTTTCCTGACCCCGGGGTCAGGAATTTTTTGATTTCTGGGCCAAAATTTGTGCCGTCCCAAATCCAGCATGCAAAAGCACACCTAACCCTTACATTCCACCCCGAATCTCATGGCGGTGTTCATTTTTGCATTTGGCCTGATTCCGCCAGGATCACCCCGTGAGGTTTTCCTGACCCCGGGGTCAGGAATTTTTTGATTTCTCGGCCAAAAATTGTGCCGTCCCAAATCCAGCATGCAAAAGCACACCTAACCCTTACATTCCACCCCGAATGTCATGGCGGTGTTCATTTTTGCATTCGGCCTGATTCCGCCCGGCTCAGCCCGTGAGGTTTTCCTGACCCCGGGGTCAGGAATTTTTTGATTCCTGGGGCAAAAATTGTGCCGTCCCAAATCCAGCATGCAAAAGTACACCTAACCCTTAAATTCCACCCCGAAACTCATGGCGGTGTTCATTTTTGCATTTGGCCTGATTCCGCCAGGATCACCCCGTGAGTTTTTCCTGACCCCGGGGTCAGGAATTTTTTGATTTCTGGGCCAAAATTTGTGCCGTCCCAAATCCAGCATGCAAAAGCACACCTAACCCTTACATTCCACCCCGAATCTCATGGCGGTGTTCATTTTTGCATTTGGCCTGATTCCGCCATGCTCAGCCCGTGAGGTTTTCCTGACCCCGGGGTCAGGAATTTTTTGATTTCTGTGCCAAAAATTGTGCCGTCCCAAATCCAGCATGCAAAAGCACACCTAACCCTTACATTCCACCCCGAATGTCATGGCGGTGTTCATTTTTGCATTCGGCCTGATTCCGCCCGGCTCACCCCATGAGGTTTTCCTGACCCCGGGGTCAGGAATTTTTTGATTTCTGGGCCAAAATTTGTGCCGTCCCAAATCCAGCATGCAAAAGCACACCTAACCCTTACATTCCACCCCGAATCTCATGGCGGTGTTCATTTTTGCATTTGGCCTGATTCCGCCAGGATCACCCCGTGAGGTTTTCCTGACCCCGGGGTCAGGAATTTTTTGATTTCTCGGCCAAAAATTGTGCCGTCCCAAATCCAGCATGCAAAAGCACACCTAACCCTTACATTCCACCCCGAATCTCATGGCGGTGTTCACTTTTGCATTCGGCCTGATTCCGCCCAGCTCAGCCCGTGAGGTTTTCCTGACCCCGGGGTCAGGAATTTTTTGATTCCTGGGGCAAAAATTCTGCCGTCCCAAATCCAGCATGCAAAAGTACACCTAACCCTTAAATTCCACCCCGAAACTCATGGCGGTGTTCATTTTTGCATTCGGCCTGATTCCGCCCAGCTCAGCCCGTGAGGTTTTCCTGAGCCCGGGGTCAGGAATGTTTTGATTCCTGGGGCAAACATTGTGCCGTCCCAAATCCAGCATGCAAAAGTACACCTAACCCTTAAATTCCACCCCGAAACTCATGGCGGTGTTCATTTTTGCATTTGGCCTGATTCCGCCAGGATCACCCCGTGAGGTTTTCCTGACCCCGGGGTCAGGAATTTTTTGATTACTGGGCCAAAAATTGTGCCGTCCCAAATCCAGCATGCAAAAGCACACCTAACCCTTACATTCCACCCCGAATGTCATGGCGGTGTTCATTTTTGCATTCGGCCTGATTCCGCCCGGCTCACCCCATGAGGTTTTCCTGACCCCGGGGTCAGGAATTTTTTGATTCCTGGGGCAAAAATTGTGCCGTCCCAAATCCAGCATGCAAAAGCACACCTAACCCTTAAATTCCACCCCGAAACTCATGGCGGTGTTCATTTTTGCATTTGGCCTGATTCCGCCAGGATCACCCCGTGAGGTTTTCCTGACCCCGGGGTCAGGAATTTTTTGATTTCTCGGCCAAAAATTGTGCCGTCCCAAATCCAGCATGCAAAAGCACACCTAACCCTTACATTCCACCCCGAATGTCATGGCGGTGTTCATTTTTGCATTCGGCCTGATTCCGCCCGGCTCACCCCATGAGGTTTTCCTGACCCCGGGGTCAGGAATTTTTTGATTTCTGGGCCAAAATTTGTGCCGTCCCAAATCCAGCATGCAAAAGCACACCTAACCCTTACATTCCACCCCGAATCTCATGGCGGTGTTCATTTTTGCATTTGGCCTGATTCCGCCAGGATCACCCCGTGAGGTTTTCCTGACCCCGGGGTCAGGAATTTTTTGATTTCTCGGCCAAAAATTGTGCCGTCCCAAATCCAGCATGCAAAAGCACACCTAACCCTTACATTCCACCCCGAATGTCATGGCGGTGTTCATTTTTGCATTCGGCCTGATTCCGCCCGGCTCAGCCCGTGAGGTTTTCCTGACCCCGGGGTCAGGAATTTTTTGATTCCTGGGGCAAAAATTGTGCCGTCCCAAATCCAGCATGCAAAAGTACACCTAACCCTTAAATTCCACCCCGAAACTCATGGCGGTGTTCATTTTTGCATTTGGCCTGATTCCGCCAGGATCACCCCGTGAGTTTTTCCTGACCCCGGGGTCAGGAATTTTTTGATTTCTGGGCCAAAATTTGTGCCGTCCCAAATCCAGCATGCAAAAGCACACCTAACCCTTACATTCCACCCCGAATCTCATGGCGGTGTTCATTTTTGCATTTGGCCTGATTCCGCCATGCTCAGCCCGTGAGGTTTTCCTGACCCCGGGGTCAGGAATTTTTTGATTTCTGTGCCAAAAATTGTGCCGTCCCAAATCCAGCATGCAAAAGCACACCTAACCCTTACATTCCACCCCGAATGTCATGGCGGTGTTCATTTTTGCATTCGGCCTGATTCCGCCCGGCTCACCCCATGAGGTTTTCCTGACCCCGGGGTCAGGAATTTTTTGATTTCTGGGCCAAAATTTGTGCCGTCCCAAATCCAGCATGCAAAAGCACACCTAACCCTTACATTCCACCCCGAATCTCATGGCGGTGTTCATTTTTGCATTTGGCCTGATTCCGCCAGGATCACCCCGTGAGGTTTTCCTGACCCCGGGGTCAGGAATTTTTTGATTTCTCGGCCAAAAATTGTGCCGTCCCAAATCCAGCATGCAAAAGCACACCTAACCCTTACATTCCACCCCGAATGTCATGGCGGTGTTCATTTTTGCATTCGGCCTGATTCCGCCCGGCTCAGCCCGTGAGGTTTTCCTGACCCCGGGGTCAGGAATTTTTTGATTCCTGGGGCAAAAATTGTGCCGTCCCAAATCCAGCATGCAAAAGTACACCTAACCCTTAAATTCCACCCCGAAACTCATGGCGGTGTTCATTTTTGCATTTGGCCTGATTCCGCCAGGATCACCCCGTGAGTTTTTCCTGACCCCGGGGTCAGGAATTTTTTGATTTCTGGGCCAAAATTTGTGCCGTCCCAAATCCAGCATGCAAAAGCACACCTAACCCTTACATTCCACCCCGAATCTCATGGCGGTGTTCATTTTTGCATTTGGCCTGATTCCGCCATGCTCAGCCCGTGAGGTTTTCCTGACCCCGGGGTCAGGAATTTTTGATTTCTGTGCCAAAAATTGTGCCGTCCCAAATCCAGCATGCAAAAGCACACCTAACCCTTACATTCCACCCCGAATCTCATGGCGGTGTTCATTTTTGCATTCGGCCTGATTCCGCCCGGCTCACCCCATGAGGTTTTCCTGACCCCGGGGTCAGGAATTTTTTGATTTCTGGGCCAAAAATTGTGCCGTCCCAAATCCAGCATGCAAAAGCACACCTAACTCTTACATTCCACCCCGAATCTCATGGCGGTGTTCATTTCTGCATTCGGCCTGTTTCTGCCAGGCTCAGCCCGTGAGGTTTTCCTGACCCCGGGGTCAGGAATTTTTTGATTTCTGGGCCAAAAATTGTGCCGTCCCAAATCCAGCATGCAAAAGCACACCTAACCCTTACATTCCACCCCGAATCTCATGGCGGTGTTCATTTTTGCATTCGGCCTGATTCCGCCCGGCTCACCCCGTGAGGTTTTCCTGAGTCCGGGGTCAGGAATTTTTTGATTCCTGGGGCAAACATTGTGCCGTCCCAAATCCAGCATGCAAAAGTACACCTAACCCTTACATTCCACCCCGAATCTCATGGCGGTGTTCATTTTTGCATTTGGCCTGATTCCGCCAGGATCACCCCGTGAGTTTTCCTGACCCCGGGGTCAGGAATTTTTTGATTTCTGGGCCAAAATTTGTGCTGTCCCAAATCCAGCATGCAAAAGCACACCTAACCCTTACATTCCACCCCGAATCTCATGGCGGTGTTCATTTTTGCATTTGGCCTGATTCCGCCAGGATCACCCCGTGAGGTTTTCCTGACCCCGGGGTCAGGAATTTTTTGATTTCTCGGCCAAAAATTGTGCCGTCCCAAATCCAGCATGCAAAAGCACACCTAACCCTTACATTCCACCCCGAATCTCATGGCGGGGTGTTCACTTTTGCATTCGGCCTGATTCCGCCCAGCTCAGCCCGTGAGGTTTTCCTGACCCCGGGGTCAGGAATTTTTTGATTCCTGGGGCAAAAATTCTGCCGTCCCAAATCCAGCATGCAAAAGTACACCTAACCCTTAAATTCCACCCCGAAACTCATGGCGGTGTTCATTTTGCATTCGGCCTGATTCCGCCCAGCTCAGCCCGTGAGGTTTTCCTGAGCCCGGGGTCAGGAATTTTTTGATTCCTGGGGCAAACATTGTGCCGTCCCAAATCCAGCATGCAAAAGTACACCTAACCCTTAAATTCCACCCCGAAACTCATGGCGGTGTTCATTTTTGCATTTGGCCTGATTCCGCCAGGATCACCCCATGAGGTTTTCCTGACCCCGGGGTCAGGAATTTTTTGATTTCTGGGCCAAAAATTGTGCCGTCCCAAATCCAGCATGCAAAAGCACACCTAACCCTTACATTCCACCCCGAATGTCATGGCGGTGTTCATTTTTGCATTCGGCCTGATTCCGCCCGGCTCACCCTATGAGGTTTTCCTGAGCCCGGGGTCAGGAATTTTTTGATTCCTGGGGCAAACATTGTGCCGTCCCAAATCCAGCATGCAAAAGCACACCTAACCCTTACATTCCACCCCGAATCTCATGGCGGTGTTCATTTTTGCATTTGGCCTGATTCCGCCAGGATCACCCCGTGAGGTTTTCCTGACCCCGGGGTCAGGAATTTTTTGATTTCTGGGCCAAAAATTGTGCCGTCCCAAATCCAGCATGCAAAAGCACACCTAACCCTTACATTCCACCCCGAATCTCATGGCGGTGTTCATTTTTGCATTTGGCCTGATTCCGCCAGGATCACCCCGTGAGGTTTTCCTACCCCGGGGTCAGGAATTTTTTGATTTCTGGGCCAAAAATTGTGCCGTCCCAAATCCAGCATTGAAAAGCACACCTAACCCTTACATTCCACCCCGAATGTCATGGCGGTGTTCATTTTTGCATTCGGCCTGATTCCGCCCGGCTCACCCCATGAGGTTTTCCTGACCCCGGGGTCAGGAATTTTTTGATTTCTGGGCCAAAATTTGTGCCGTCCCAAATCCAGCATGCAAAAGCACACCTAACCCTTACATTCCACCCCGAATGTCATGGCGGTGTTCATTTTTGCATTCGGCCTGATTCCGCCCGGCTCACCCCATGAGGTTTTCCTGACCCCGGGGTCAGGAATTTTTTGATTTCGGGGCCAAAAATTGTGCCGTCCCAAATCCAGCATGCAAAAGCACACCTAACCCTTACATTCCACCCCGAATCTCATGGCGGTGTTCATTTTTGCATTCGGCCTGATTCCGCCCGGCTCAGCCCGTGAGGTTTTCCTGACCCCGGGGTCAGGAATTTTTTGATTCCTGGGGCAAAAATTGTGCCGTCCCAAATCCAGCATGCAAAAGTACACCTAACCCTTAAATTCCACTCCGAAACTCATGGCGGTGTTCATTTTTGCATTTGGCCTGATTCTGCCAGGATCACCCCGTGAGTTTTTCCTGACCCCGGGGTCAGGAATTTTTTGATTTCTGGGCCAAAATTTGTGCCGTCCCAAATCCAGCATGCAAAAGCACACCTAACCCTTACATTCCACCCCGAATCTCATGGCGGTGTTCATTTTTGCATTTGGCCTGATTCCGCCAGGATCACCGCGTGAGGTTTTCCTGACCCCGGGGTCAGGAATTTTTTGATTTCTCGGCCAAAAATTGTGCCGTCCCAAATCCAGCATGCAAAAGCACACCTAACCCTTACATTCCACCCCGAATCTCATGGCGGTGTTCACTTTTGCATTCGGCCTGATTCCGCCCAGCTCAGCCCGTGAGGTTTTCCTGACCCCGGGGTCAGGAATTTTTTGATTCCTGGGGCAAAAATTCTGCCGTCCCAAATCCAGCATGCAAAAGTACACCTAACCCTTAAATTCCACCCCGAAACTCATGGCGGTGTTCATTTTTGCATTCGGCCTGATTCCGCCCAGCTCAGCCCGTGAGGTTTTCCTGAGCCCGGGGTCAGGAATTTTTGATTCCTGGGGCAAACATTGTGCCGTCCCAAATCCAGCATGCAAAAGTACACCTAACCCTTAAATTCCACCCCGAAACTCATGGCGGTGTTCATTTTTGCATTTGGCCTGATTCCGCCAGGATCACCCCGTGAGGTTTTCCTGACCCCGGGGTCAGGAATTTTTTGATTTCTGGGCCAAAAATTGTGCCGTCCCAAATCCAGCATGCAAAAGCACACCTAACCCTTACATTCCACCCCGAATGTCATGGCGGTGTTCATTTTTGCATTCGGCCTGAGTCCGCCCGGCTCACCCTATGAGGTTTTCCTGACCCCGGGGTCAGGAATTTTTTGATTTCAGGGCCAAAATTTGTGCCGTCCCAAATCCAGCATGCAAAAGCACACCTAACCCTTACATTCCACCCCGAATCTCATGGCGGTGTTCATTTTTGCATTTGGCCTGATTCCGCCAGGATCACCCCGTGAGGTTTTCCTGACCCCGGGGTCAGGAATTTTTTGATTTCTGGGCCAAAAATTGTGCCGTCCCAAATCCAGCATGCAAAAGCACACCTAACCCTTACATTCCACCCCGAATCTCATGGCGGTGTTCATTTTTGCATTCGGCCTGATTCCGCCCGGCTCAGCCCGTGAGGTTTTCCTGACCCCGGGGTCAGGAATTTTTTGATTCCTGGGGCAAAAATTGTGCCGTCCCAAATCCAGCATGCAAAAGTACACCTAACCCTTAAATTCCACCCCGAAACTCATGGCGGTGTTCATTTTTGCATTTGGCCTGATTCCGCCAGGATCACCCCGTGAGGTTTTCCTGACCCCGGGGTCAGGAAATTTTTGATTTCTGGGCCAAAAATTGTGCCGTCCCAAATCCAGCATGCAAAAGCACACCTAACCCTTACATTCCACCCCGAATCTCACGGCGGTGTTCATTTTTGCATTCGGCCTGATTCCGCCCGGCTCACCCCATGAGGTTTTCCTGACCCCGGGGTCAGGAATTTTTTGATTTCTGGGCCAAAAATTGTGCCGTCCCAAATCCAGCATGCAAAAGCACACCTAACCCTTACATTCCACCCCGAATCTCATGGCGGTGTTCATTTTTGCATTCGGCCTGTTTCTGCCAGGCTCAGCCCGTGAGGTTTTCCTGACCCCGGGGTCAGGAATTTTTTGATTTCTGGGCCAAAAATTGTGCCGTCCCAAATCCAGCATGCAAAAGCACACCTAACCCTTACATTCCACCCCGAATCTCATGGCGGTGTTCATTTTTGCATTCGGCCTGATTCCGCCCGGCTCAGCCCGTGAGGTTTTCCTGACCCCGGGGTCAGGAATTTTTTGATTCCTGGGGCAAAAATTGTGCCGTCCCAAATCCAGCATGCAAAAGTACACCTAACCCTTAAATTCCACCCCGAAACTCATGGCGGTGTTCATTTTTGCATTTGGCCTGATTCCGCCAGGATCACCCCGTGAGGTTTTCCTGACCCCGGGGTCAGGAAATTTTTGATTTCTGGGCCAAAAATTGTGCCGTCCCAAATCCAGCATGCAAAAGCACACCTAACCCTTACATTCCACCCCGAATCTCATGGCGGTGTTCATTTTTGCATTCGGCCTGTTTCTGCCAGGCTCAGCCCGTGAGGTTTTCCTGACCCCGGGGTCAGGAATTTTTTGATTTCTGGGCCAAAAATTGTGCCGTCCCAAATCCAGCATGCAAAAGCACACCTAACCCTTACATTCCACCCCGAATCTCATGGCGGTGTTCATTTTTGCATTCGGCCTGATTCCGCCCAGCTCAGCCCGTGAGGTTTTCCTGACCCCGGGGTCAGGAATTTTTTGATTCCTGGGGCAAAAATTGTGCCGTCCCAAATCCAGCATGCAAAAGTACACCTAACCCTTAAATTCCACCCCGAAACTCATGGCGGTGTTCATTTTTGCATTTGGCCTGATTCCGCCAGGATCACCCCGTGAGGTTTTCCTGACCCCGGGGTCAGGAAATTTTTGATTTCTGGGCCAAAAATTGTGCCGTCCCAAATCCAGCATGCAAAAGCACACCTAACCCTTACATTCCACCCCGAATCTCACGGCGGTGTTCATTTTTGCATTCGGCCTGATTCCGCCCGGCTCACCCCATGAGGTTTTCCTGACCCCGGGGTCAGGAATTTTTTGATTTCTGGGCCAAAAATTGTGCCGTCCCAAATCCAGCATGCAAAAGCACACCTAACCCTTACATTCCACCCCGAATCTCATGGCGGTGTTCATTTTTGCATTCGGCCTGTTTCTGCCAGGCTCAGCCCGTGAGGTTTTCCTGACCCCGGGGTCAGGAATTTTTTGATTTCTGGGCCAAAAATTGTGCCGTCCCAAATCCAGCATGCAAAAGCACACCTAACCCTTAAATTCCACCCCGAATCTCATGGCGGTGTTCATTTTTGCATTCGGCCTGATTCCGCCCGGCTCACCCCGTGAGGTTTTCCTGACCCCGGGGTCAGGAATTTTTTGATTCCTGGGGCAAAAATTGTGCCGTCCCAAATCCAGCATGCAAAAGCACACCTAACCCTTAAATTCCACCCCGAAACTCATGGCGGTGTTCATTTTTGCATTTGGCCTGATTCCGCCAGGATCACCCCGTGAGGTTTTCCTGACCCCGGGGTCAGGAATTTTTTGATTTCTCGGCCAAAAATTGTGCCGTCCCAAATCCAGCATGCAAAAGCACACCTAACCCTTACATTCCACCCCGAATGTCATGGCGGTGTTCATTTTTGCATTCGGCCTGATTCCGCCCGGCTCACCCCATGAGGTTTTCCTGACCCCGGGGTCAGGAATTTTTTGATTTCTGGGCCAAAATTTGTGCCGTCCCAAATCCAGCATGCAAAAGCACACCTAACCCTTACATTCCACCCCGAATCTCATGGCGGTGTTCATTTTTGCATTTGGCCTGATTCCGCCAGGATCACCCCGTGAGGTTTTCCTGACCCCGGGGTCAGGAATTTTTTGATTTCTCGGCCAAAAATTGTGCCGTCCCAAATCCAGCATGCAAAAGCACACCTAACCCTTACATTCCACCCCGAATGTCATGGCGGTGTTCATTTTTCCATTCGGCCTGATTCCGCCCGGCTCAGCCCGTGAGGTTTTCCTGACCCCGGGGTCAGGAATTTTTTGATTCCTGGGGCAAAAATTGTGCCGTCCCAAATCCAGCATGCAAAAGTACACCTAACCCTTAAATTCCACCCCGAAACTCATGGCGGTGTTCATTTTTGCATTTGGCCTGATTCCGCCAGGATCACCCCGTGAGTTTTTCCTGACCCCGGGGTCAGGAATTTTTTGATTTCTGGGCCAAAATTTGTGCCGTCCCAAATCCAGCATGCAAAAGCACACCTAACCCTTACATTCCACCCCGAATCTCATGGCGGTGTTCATTTTTGCATTTGGCCTGATTCCGCCAGGATCACCGCGTGAGGTTTTCCTGACCCCGGGGTCAGGAATTTTTTGATTTCTCGGCCAAAAATTGTGCCGTCCCAAATCCAGCATGCAAAAGCACACCTAACCCTTACATTCCACCCCGAATCTCATGGCGGTGTTCACTTTTGCATTCGGCCTGATTCCGCCCAGCTCAGCCCGTGAGGTTTTCCTGACCCCGGGGTCAGGAATTTTTTGATTCCTGGGGCAAAAATTCTGCCGTCCCAAATCCAGCATGCAAAAGTACACCTAACCCTTAAATTCCACCCCGAAACTCATGGCGGTGTTCATTTTTGCATTCGGCCTGATTCCGCCCAGCTCAGCCCGTGAGGTTTTCCTGAGCCCGGGGTCAGGAATTTTTTGATTCCTGGGGCAAACATTGTGCCGTCCCAAATCCAGCATGCAAAAGTACACCTAACCCTTAAATTCCACCCCGAAACTCATGGCGGTGTTCATTTTTGCATTTGGCCTGATTCCGCCAGGATCACCCCGTGAGGTTTTCCTGACCCCGGGGTCAGGAATTTTTTGATTTCTGGGCCAAAAATTGTGCCGTCCCAAATCCAGCATGCAAAAGCACACCTAACCCTTACATTCCACCCCGAATCTCATGGCGGTGTTCATTTTTGCATTTGGCCTGATTCCGCCAGGATCACCCCGTGAGGTTTTCCTGACCCCGGGGTCAGGAATTTTTTGATTTCTGGGCCAAAAATTGTGCCGTCCCAAATCCAGCATGCAAAAGCACACCTAACCCTTACATTCCACCCCGAATCTCATGGCGGTGTTCATTTTTGCATTCGGCCTGATTCCGCCCGGCTCAGCCCGTGAGGTTTTCCTGACCCCGGGGTCAGGAATTTTTTGATTCCTGGGGCAAAAATTGTGCCGTCCCAAATCCAGCATGCAAAAGTACACCTAACCCTTAAATTCCACCCCGAAACTCATGGCGGTGTTCATTTTTGCATTTGGCCTGATTCCGCCAGGATCACCCCGTGAGGTTTTCCTGACCCCGGGGTCAGGAAATTTTTGATTTCTGGGCCAAAAATTGTGCCGTCCCAAATCCAGCATGCAAAAGCACTCCTAACCCTTACATTCCACCCCGAATGTCATGGCGGTGTTCATTTTTGCATTCGGCCTGATTCCGCCCGGCTCACCCCATGAGGTTTTCCTGACCCCGGGGTCAGGAATTTTTTGATTTCTGGGCCAAAATTTGTGCCGTCCCAAATCCAGCATGCAAAATCACACCTAACCCTTACATTCCACCCCGAATTTCATGGCGGTGTTCATTTTTGCATTTGGCCTGATTCCGCCAGGATCACCCCGTGAGGTTTTCCTGACCCCGGGGTCAGGAATTTTTTGATTTCTCGGCCAAAAATTGTGCCGTCCCAAATCCAGCATGCAAAAGCACACCTAACCCTTACATTCCACCCCGAATCTCATGGCGGTGTTCATTTTTGCATTCGGCCTGATTCCGCCCAGCTCAGCCCGTGAGGTTTTCCTGACCCCGGGGTCTGGAATTTTTTGATTCCTGGGGCAAAAATTGTGCCGTCCCAAATCCAGCATGCAAAAGTACACCTAACCCTTAAATTCCACCCCGAAACTCATGGCGGTGTTCATTTTTGCATTTGGCCTGATTCCGCCAGGATCACCGCGTGAGGTTTTCCTGACCCCGGGGTCAGGAATTTTTTGATTTCTCGGCCAAAAATTGTGCCGTCCCAAATCCAGCATGCAAAAGCACACCTAACCCTTACATTCCACCCCGAATCTCATGGCGGTGTTCACTTTTGCATTCGGCCTGATTCCGCCCAGCTCAGCCCGTGAGGTTTTCCTGACCCCGGGGTCAGGAATTTTTTGATTCCTGGGGCAAAAATTCTGCCGTCCCAAATCCAGCATGCAAAAGTACACCTAACCCTTAAATTCCACCCCGAAACTCATGGCGGTGTTCATTTTTGCATTCGGCCTGATTCCGCCCAGCTCAGCCCGTGAGGTTTTCCTGAGCCCGGGGTCAGGAATTTTTTGATTCCTGGGGCAAACATTGTGCCGTCCCAAATCCAGCATGCAAAAGTACACCTAACCCTTAAATTCCACCCCGAAACTCATGGCGGTGTTCATTTTTGCATTTGGCCTGATTCCGCCAGGATCACCCCGTGAGGTTTTCCTGACCCCGGGGTCAGGAATTTTTTGATTTCTGGGCCAAAAATTGTGCCGTCCCAAATCCAGCATGCAAAAGCACACCTAACCCTTACATTCCACCCCGAATCTCATGGCGGTGTTCATTTTTGCATTTGGCCTGATTCCGCCAGGATCACCCCGTGAGGTTTTCCTGACCCCGGGGTCAGGAATTTTTTGATTTCTGGGCCAAAAATTGTGCCGTCCCAAATCCAGCATGCAAAAGCACACCTAACCCTTACATTCCACCCCGAATCTCATGGCGGTGTTCATTTTTGCATTCGGCCTGATTCCGCCCGGCTCAGCCCGTGAGGTTTTCCTGACCCCGGGGTCAGGAATTTTTTGATTCCTGGGGCAAAAATTGTGCCGTCCCAAATCCAGCATGCAAAAGTACACCTAACCCTTAAATTCCACCCCGAAACTCATGGCGGTGTTCATTTTTGCATTTGGCCTGATTCCGCCAGGATCACCCCGTGAGGTTTTCCTGACCCCGGGGTCAGGAAATTTTTGATTTCTGGGCCAAAAATTGTGCCGTCCCAAATCCAGCATGCAAAAGCACTCCTAACCCTTACATTCCACCCCGAATGTCATGGCGGTGTTCATTTTTGCATTCGGCCTGATTCCGCCCGGCTCACCCCATGAGGTTTTCCTGACCCCGGGGTCAGGAATTTTTTGATTTCTGGGCCAAAATTTGTGCCGTCCCAAATCCAGCATGCAAAAGCACACCTAACCCTTACATTCCACCCCGAATTTCATGGCGGTGTTCATTTTTGCATTTGGCCTGATTCCGCCAGGATCACCCCGTGAGGTTTTCCTGACCCCGGGGTCAGGAATTTTTTGATTTCTCGGCCAAAATTTGTGCCGTCCCAAATCCAGCATGCAAAAGCACACCTAACCCTTACATTCCACCCCGAATCTCATGGCGGTGTTCATTTTTGCATTCGGCCTGATTCCGCCCAGCTCAGCCCGTGAGGTTTTCCTGACCCCGGGGTCTGGAATTTTTTGATTCCTGGGGCAAAAATTGTGCCGTCCCAAATCCAGCATGCAAAAGTACACCTAACCCTTAAATTCCACCCCGAAACTCATGGCGGTGTTCATTTTTGCATTTGGCCTGATTCCGCCAGGATCACCCCGTGAGGTTTTCCTGACCCCGGGGTCAGGAATTTTTTGATTTCTGGGCCAAAAATTGTGCCGTCCCAAATCCAGCATGCAAAAGCACACCTAACCCTTACATTCCACCCCGAATCTCACGGCGGTGTTCATTTTTGCATTCGGCCTGATTCCGCCCGGCTCACCCCATGAGGTTTTCCTGACCCCGGGGTCAGGAATTTTTTGATTTCTGGGCCAAAAATTGTGCCGTCCCAAATCCAGCATGCAAAAGCACACCTAACCCTTACATTCCACCCCGAATCTCATGGCGGTGTTCATTTTTGCATTCGGCCTGTTTCTGCCAGGCTCAGCCCGTGAGGTTTTCCTGACCCCGGGGTCAGGAATTTTTTGATTTCTGGGCCAAAAATTGTCCCGTCCCAAATCCAGCATGCAAAAGCACACCTAACCCTTAAATTCCACCCCGAATCTCATGGCGGTGTTCATTTTTGCATTCGGCCTGATTCCGCCCGGCTCACCCCGTGAGGTTTTCCTGACCCCGGGGTCAGGAATTTTTTGATTCCTGGGGCAAAAATTGTGCCGTCCCAAATCCAGCATGCAAAAGCACACCTAACCCTTAAATTCCACCCCGAAACTCATGGCGGTGTTCATTTTTGCATTTGGCCTGATTCCGCCAGGATCACCCCGTGAGGTTTTCCTGACCCCGGGGTCAGGAATTTTTTGATTTCTCGGCCAAAAATTGTGCCGTCCCAAATCCAGCATGCAAAAGCACACCTAACCCTTACATTCCACCCCGAATGTCATGGCGGTGTTCATTTTTGCATTCGGCCTGATTCCGCCCGGCTCACCCCATGAGGTTTTCCTGACCCCGGGGTCAGGAATTTTTTGATTTCTGGGCCAAAATTTGTGCCGTCCCAAATCCAGCATGCAAAAGCACACCTAACCCTTACATTCCACCCCGAATCTCATGGCGGTGTTCATTTTTGCATTTGGCCTGATTCCGCCAGGATCACCCCGTGAGGTTTTCCTGACCCCGGGGTCAGGAATTTTTTGATTTCTCGGCCAAAAATTGTGCCGTCCCAAATCCAGCATGCAAAAGCACACCTAACCCTTACATTCCACCCCGAATGTCATGGCGGTGTTCATTTTTCCATTCGGCCTGATTCCGCCCGGCTCAGCCCGTGAGGTTTTCCTGACCCCGGGGTCAGGAATTTTTTGATTCCTGGGGCAAAAATTGTGCCGTCCCAAATCCAGCATGCAAAAGTACACCTAACCCTTAAATTCCACCCCGAAACTCATGGCGGTGTTCATTTTTGCATTTGGCCTGATTCCGCCAGGATCACCCCGTGAGTTTTTCCTGACCCCGGGGTCAGGAATTTTTTGATTTCTGGGCCAAAATTTGTGCCGTCCCAAATCCAGCATGCAAAAGCACACCTAACCCTTACATTCCACCCCGAATCTCATGGCGGTGTTCATTTTTGTATTTGGCCTGATTCCGCCAGGATCACCCCGTGAGGTTTTCCTGACCCCGGGGTCAGGAATTTTTTGATTTCTCGGCCAAAAATTGTGCCGTCCCAAATCCAGCATGCAAAAGCACACCTAACCCTTACATTCCACCCCGAATCTCATGGCGGTGTTCACTTTTGCATTCGGCCTGATTCCGCCCAGCTCAGCCCGTGAGGTTTTCCTGACCCCGGGGTCAGGAATTTTTTGATTCCTGGGGCAAAAATTCTGCCGTCCCAAATCCAGCATGCAAAAGTACACCTAACCCTTAAATTCCACCCCGAAACTCATGGCGGTGTTCATTTTTGCATTCGGCCTGATTCCGCCCAGCTCAGCCCGTGAGGTTTTCCTGAGCCCGGGGTCAGGAATGTTTTGATTCCTGGGGCAAACATTGTGCCGTCCCAAATCCAGCATGCAAAAGTACACCTAACCCTTAAATTCCACCCCGAAACTCATGGCGGTGTTCATTTTTGCATTTGGCCTGATTCCGCCAGGATCACCCCGTGAGGTTTTCCTGACCCCGGGGTCAGGAATTTTTTGATTTCTGGGCCAAAAATTGTGCCGTCCCAAATCCAGCATGCAAAAGCACACCTAACCCTTACATTCCACCCCGAATGTCATGGCGGTGTTCATTTTTGCATTCGGCCTGATTCCGCCCGGCTCACCCTATGAGGTTTTCCTGACCCCGGGGTCAGGAATTTTTTGATTTCTGGGCCAAAATTTGTGCCGTCCCAAATCCAGCATGCAAAAGCACACCTAACCCTTACATTCCACCCCGAATCTCATGGCGGTGTTCATTTTTGCATTTGGCCTGATTCCGCCAGGATCACCCCGTGAGGTTTTCCTGACCCCGGGGTCAGGAATTTTTTGATTTCTGGGCCAAAAATTGTGCCGTCCCAAATCCAGCATGCAAAAGCACACCTAACCCTTACATTCCACCCCGAATCTCATGGCGGTGTTCATTTTTGCATTCGGCCTGATTCCGCCCGGCTCAGCCCGTGAGGTTTTCCTGACCCCGGGGTCAGGAATTTTTTGATTCCTGGGGCAAAAATTGTGCCGTCCCAAATCCAGCATGCAAAAGCACACCTAACCCTTACATTCCACCCCGAATCTCACGGCGGTGTTCATTTTTGCATTCGGCCTGATTCCGCCCGGCTCACCCCATGAGGTTTTCCTGACCCCGGGGTCAGGAATTTTTTGATTTCTCGGCCAAAAATTGTGCCGTCCCAAATCCAGCATGCAAAAGCACACCTAACCCTTACATTCCACCCCGAATCTCATGGCGGTGTTCATTTTTGCATTCGGCCTGATTCCGCCCGGCTCACCCCGTGAGGTTTTCCTGACCCCGGGGTCAGGAATTTTTTGATTCCTGGGGCAAAAATTGTGCCGTCCCAAATCCAGCATGCAAAAGCACACCTAACCCTTAAATTCCACCCCGAAACTCATGGCGGTGTTCATTTTTGCATTTGGCCTGATTCCGCCAGGATCACCCCGTGAGGTTTTCCTGACCCCGGGGTCAGGAATTTTTTGATTTCTCGGCCAAAAATTGTGCCGTCCCAAATCCAGCATGCAAAAGCACACCTAACCCTTACATTCCACCCCGAATGTCATGGCGGTGTTCATTTTTGCATTCGGCCTGATTCCGCCCGGCTCACCCCATGAGGTTTTCCTGACCCCGGGGTCAGGAATTTTTTGATTTCTGGGCCAAAATTTGTGCCGTCCCAAATCCAGCATGCAAAAGCACACCTAACCCTTACATTCCACCCCGAATCTCATGGCGGTGTTCATTTTTGCATTTGGCCTGATTCCGCCAGGATCACCCCGTGAGGTTTTCCTGACCCCGGGGTCAGGAATTTTTTGATTTCTCGGCCAAAAATTGTGCCGTCCCAAATCCAGCATGCAAAAGCACACCTAACCCTTACATTCCACCCCGAATGTCATGGCGGTGTTCATTTTTGCATTCGGCCTGATTCCGCCCGGCTCAGCCCGTGAGGTTTTCCTGACCCCGGGGTCAGGAATTTTTTGATTCCTGGGGCAAAAATTGTGCCGTCCCAAATCCAGCATGCAAAAGTACACCTAACCCTTAAATTCCACCCCGAAACTCATGGCGGTGTTCATTTTTGCATTTGGCCTGATTCCGCCAGGATCACCCCGTGAGTTTTTCCTGACCCCGGGGTCAGGAATTTTTTGATTTCTGGGCCAAAATTTGTGCCGTCCCAAATCCAGCATGCAAAAGCACACCTAACCATTACATTCCACCCCGAATCTCATGGCGGTGTTCACTTTTGCATTTGGCCTGATTCCGCCAGGATCACCCCGTGAGGTTTTCCTGACCCCGGGGTCAGGAATTTTTTGATTCCTGGGGCAAAAATTGTGCCGTCCCAAATCCAGCATGCAAAAGTACACCTAACCCTTAAATTCCACCCCGAAACTCATGGCGGTGTTCATTTTTGCATTCGGCCTGATTCCGCCCAGCTCAGCCCGTGAGGTTTTCCTGAGCCCGGGGTCAGGAATTTTTTGATTCCTGGAGCAAACATTGTGCCGTCCCAAATCCAGCATGCAAAAGTACACCTAACCCTTAAATTCCACCCCGAAACTCATGGCGGTGTTCATTTTTGCATTTGGCCTGATTCCGCCAGGATCACCCCGTGAGGTTTTCCTGACCCCGGGGTCAGGAATTTTTTGATTTCTGGGCCAAAAATTGTGCCGTCCCAAATCCAGCATGCAAAAGCACACCTAACCCTTACATTCCACCCCGAATCTCATGGCGGTGTTCATTTTTGCATTCGGCCTGATTCCGCCCAGCTCAGCCCGTGAGGTTTTCCTGAGCCCGGGGTCAGGAATTTTTTGATTCCTGGGGCAAAAATTGTGCCGTCCCAAATCCAGCATGCAAAAGTACACGTAACCCTTAAATTCCACCCCGAAACTCATGGCGGTGTTCATTTTTGCATTTGGCCTGATTCCGCCAGGATCACCCCGTGAGGTTTTCCTGACCCCGGGGTCAGGAAATTTTTGATTTCTGGGCCAAAAATTGTGCCGTCCCAAATCCAGCATGCAAAAGCACACCTAACCCTTACATTCCACCCCGAATGTCATGGCGGTGTTCATTTTTGCATTCGGCCTGATTCCGCCCGGCTCACCCCGTGAGGTTTTCCTGACCCCGGGGTCAGGAATTTTTTGATTCCTGGGGCAAAAATTGTGCCGTCCCAAATCCAGCATGCAAAAGCACACCTAACCCTTAAATTCCACCCCGAAACTCATGGCGGTGTTCATTTTTGCATTTGGCCTGATTCCGCCAGGATCACCCCGTGAGGTTTTCCTGACCCCGGGGTCAGGAATTTTTTGATTTCTCGGCCAAAAATTGTGCCGTCCCAAATCCAGCATGCAAAAGCACACCTAACCCTTACATTCCACCCCGAATGTCATGGCGGTGTTCATTTTTGCATTCGGCCTGATTCCGCCCGGCTCACCCCATGAGGTTTTCCTGACCCCGGGGTCAGGAATTTTTTGATTTCTGGGCCAAAATTTGTGCCGTCCCAAATCCAGCATGCAAAAGCACACCTAACCCTTACATTCCACCCCGAATCTCATGGCGGTGTTCATTTTTGCATTTGGCCTGATTCCGCCAGGATCACCCCGTGAGGTTTTCCTGACCCCGGGGTCAGGAATTTTTTGATTTCTCGGCCAAAAATTGTGCCGTCCCAAATCCAGCATGCAAAAGCACACCTAACCCTTACATTCCACCCCGAATGTCATGGCGGTGTTCATTTTTGCATTCGGCCTGATTCCGCCCGGCTCAGCCCGTGAGGTTTTCCTGACCCCGGGGTCAGGAATTTTTTGATTCCTGGGGCAAAAATTGTGCCGTCCCAAATCCAGCATGCAAAAGTACACCTAACCCTTAAATTCCACCCCGAAACTCATGGCGGTGTTCATTTTTGCATTTGGCCTGATTCCGCCAGGATCACCCCGTGAGTTTTTCCTGACCCCGGGGTCAGGAAATTTTTGATTTCTGGGCCAAAAATTGTGCCGTCCCAAATCCAGCATGCAAAAGCACACCTAACCCTTACATTCCACCCCGAATGTCATGGCGGTGTTCATTTTTGCATTCGGCCTGATTCCGCCCGGCTCACCCCGTGAGGTTTTCCTGACCCCGGGGTCAGGAATTTTTTGATTCCTGGGGCAAAAATTGTGCCGTCCCAAATCCAGCATGCAAAAGCACACCTAACCCTTAAATTCCACCCCGAAACTCATGGCGGTGTTCATTTTTGCATTTGGCCTGATTCCGCCAGGATCACCCCGTGAGGTTTTCCTGACCCCGGGGTCAGGAATTTTTTGATTTCTCGGCCAAAAATTGTGCCGTCCCAAATCCAGCATGCAAAAGCACACCTAACCCTTACATTCCACCCCGAATGTCATGGCGGTGTTCATTTTTGCATTCGGCCTGATTCCGCCCGGCTCACCCCATGAGGTTTTCCTGACCCCGGGGTCAGGAATTTTTTGATTTCTGGGCCAAAATTTGTGCCGTCCCAAATCCAGCATGCAAAAGCACACCTAACCCTTACATTCCACCCCGAATCTCATGGCGGTGTTCATTTTTGCATTTGGCCTGATTCCGCCAGGATCACCCCGTGAGGTTTTCCTGACCCCGGGGTCAGGAATTTTTTGATTTCTCGGCCAAAAATTGTGCCGTCCCAAATCCAGCATGCAAAAGCACACCTAACCCTTACATTCCACCCCGAATGTCATGGCGGTGTTCATTTTTGCATTCGGCCTGATTCCGCCCGGCTCAGCCCGTGAGGTTTTCCTGACCCCGGGGTCAGGAATTTTTTGATTCCTGGGGCAAAAATTGTGCCGTCCCAAATCCAGCATGCAAAAGTACACCTAACCCTTAAATTCCACCCCGAAACTCATGGCGGTGTTCATTTTTGCATTTGGCCTGATTCCGCCAGGATCACCCCGTGAGTTTTTCCTGACCCCGGGGTCAGGAATTTTTTGATTTCTGGGCCAAAATTTGTGCCGTCCCAAATCCAGCATGCAAAAGCACACCTAACCCTTACATTCCACCCCGAATCTCATGGCGGTGTTCATTTTTGCATTTGGCCTGATTCCGCCAGGATCACCCCGTGAGGTTTTCCTGACCCCGGGGTCAGGAATTTTTTGATTTCTCGGCCAAAAATTGTGCCGTCCCAAATCCAGCATGCAAAAGCACACCTAACCCTTACATTCCACCCCGAATCTCATGGCGGTGTTCACTTTTGCATTCGGCCTGATTCCGCCCAGCTCAGCCCGTGAGGTTTTCCTGACCCCGGGGTCAGGAATTTTTTGATTCCTGGGGCAAAAATTCTGCCGTCCCAAATCCAGCATGCAAAAGTACACCTAACCCTTAAATTCCACCCCGAAACTCATGGCGGTGTTCATTTTTGCATTCGGCCTGATTCCGCCCAGCTCAGCCCGTGAGGTTTTCCTGAGCCCGGGGTCAGGAATTTTTTGATTCCTGGGGCAAACATTGTGCCGTCCCAAATCCAGCATGCAAAAGTACACCTAACCCTTAAATTCCACCCCGAAACTCATGGCGGTGTTCATTTTTGCATTTGGCCTGATTCCGCCAGGATCACCCCGTGAGGTTTTCCTGACCCCGGGGTCAGGAATTTTTTGATTTCTGGGCCAAAAATTGTGCCGTCCCAAATCCAGCATGCAAAAGCACACCTAACCCTTACATTCCACCCCGAATCTCATGGCGGTGTTCATTTTTGCATTCGGCCTGATTCCGCCCGGCTCAGCCCGTGAGGTTTTCCTGACCCCGGGGTCAGGAATTTTTTGATTCCTGGGGCAAAAATTGTGCCGTCCCAAATCCAGCATGCAAAAGTACACGTAACCCTTAAATTCCACCCCGAAACTCATGGCGGTGTTCATTTTTGCATTTGGCCTGATTCCGCCAGGATCACCCCGTGAGGTTTTCCTGACCCCGGGGTCAGGAAATTTTTGATTTCTGGGCCAAAAATTGTGCCGTCCCAAATCCAGCATGCAAAAGCACACCTAACCCTTACATTCCACCCCGAATGTCATGGCGGTGTTCATTTTTGCATTCGGCCTGATTCCGCCCGGCTCACCCCGTGAGGTTTTCCTGACCCCGGGGTCAGGAATTTTTTGATTCCTGGGGCAAAAATTGTGCCGTCCCAAATCCAGCATGCAAAAGCACACCTAACCCTTAAATTCCACCCCGAAACTCATGGCGGTGTTCATTTTTGCATTTGGCCTGATTCCGCCAGGATCACCCCGTGAGGTTTTCCTGACCCCGGGGTCAGGAATTTTTTGATTTCTCGGCCAAAAATTGTGCCGTCCCAAATCCAGCATGCAAAAGCACACCTAACCCTTACATTCCACCCCGAATCTCATGGCGGTGTTCATTTTTGCATTCGGCCTGATTCCGCCCGGCTCACCCCATGAGGTTTTCCTGACCCCGGGGTCAGGAATTTTTTGATTTCTGGGCCAAAATTTGTGCCGTCCCAAATCCAGCATGCAAAAGCACACCTAACCCTTACATTCCACCCCGAAACTCATGGCGGTGTTCATTTTTGCATTTGGCCTGATTCCGCCAGGATCACCCCGTGAGGTTTTCCTGACCCCGGGGTCAGGAATTTTTTGATTTCTCGGCCAAAAATTGTGCCGTCCCAAATCCAGCATGCAAAAGCACACCTAACCCTTACATTCCACCCCGAATGTCATGGCGGTGTTCATTTTTGCATTCGGCCTGATTCCGCCCGGCTCACCCCATGAGGTTTTCCTGACCCCGGGGTCAGGAATTTTTTGATTTCTGGGCCAAAATTTGTGCCGTCCCAAATCCAGCATGCAAAAGCACACCTAACCCTTACATTCCACCCCGAATCTCATGGCGGTGTTCATTTTTGCATTTGGCCTGATTCCGCCAGGATCACCCCGTGAGGTTTTCCTGACCCCGGGGTCAGGAATTTTTTGATTTCTCGGCCAAAAATTGTGCCGTCCCAAATCCAGCATGCAAAAGCACACCTAACCCTTACATTCCACCCCGAATGTCATGGCGGTGTTCATTTTTGCATTCGGCCTGATTCCGCCCGGCTCAGCCCGTGAGGTTTTCCTGACCCCGGGGTCAGGAATTTTTTGATTTCTGGGCCAAAAATTGTGCCGTCCCAAATCCAGCATGCAAAAGCACACCTAACCCTTACATTCCACCCCGAATCTCATGACGGTGTTCATTTTTGCATTTGGCCTGATTCCGCCAGGATCACCCCGTGAGGTTTTCCTGACCCCGGGGTCAGGAATTTTTTGATTTCTGGGCCAAAAATTGTGCCGTCCCAAATCCAGCATGCAAAAGCACACCTAACCCTTACATTCCACCCCGAAACTCATGGCGGTGTTCATTTTTGCATTTGGCCTGATTCCGCCAGGATCAGCCCGTGAGGTTTTCCTGACTCCGGGGTCAGGAATTTTTTGATTTCGGGGCCAAAAATTGTGCCGTCCCAAATCCAGCATGCAAAAGCACACCTAACCCTTACATTCCACCCCGAATCTCATGGCGGTGTTCATTTTTGCATTCGGCCTGATTCCGCCCGGCTCAGCCCGTGAGGTTTTCCTGACCCCGGGGTCAGGAATTTTTTGATTCCTGGGGCAAAAATTGTGCCGTCCCAAATCCAGCATGCAAAAGTACACCTAACCCTTAAATTCCACCCCGAATCTCATGGCGGTGTTCATTTTTGTATTTGGCCTGATTCCGCCAGGATCACCCCGTGAGGTTTTCCTGACCCCGGGGTCAGGAATTTTTTGATTTCTGGGCCAAAAATTGTGCCGTCCCAAATCCAGCATGCAAAAGCACACCTAACCCTTACATTCCACCCCGAATCTCATGGCGGTGTTCATTTTTGCATTCGGCCTGTTTCTGCCAGGCTCAGCCCGTGAGGTTTTCCTGACCCCGGGGTCAGGAATTTTTTGATTTCTGGGCCAAAAATTGTCCCGTCCCAAATCCAGCATGCAAAAGCACACCTAACCCTTAAATTCCACCCCGAATCTCATGGCGGTGTTCATTTTTGCATTCGGCCTGATTCCGCCCGGCTCACCCCGTGAGGTTTTCCTGACCCCGGGGTCAGGAATTTTTTTGATTCCTGGGCAAAAATTGTGCCGTCCCAAATCCAGCATGCAAAAGCACACCTAACCCTTAAATTCCACCCCGAAACTCATGGCGGTGTTCATTTTTGCATTTGGCCTGATTCCGCCAGGATCACCCCGTGAGGTTTTCCTGACCCCGGGGTCAGGAATTTTTGATTTCTCGGCCAAAATTGTGCCGTCCCAAATCCAGCATGCAAAAGCACACCTAACCCTTACATTCCACCCGAATCTCATGGCGGTGTTCATTTTTGCATTCGGCCTGTTTCCGCCAGGCTCAGCCCGTGAGGTTTTCCTGACCCCGGGGTCAGGAATTTTTTGATTTCTGGGCCAAAAATTGTGCCGTCCCAAATCCAGCATGCAAAAGTACACCTAACCCTTAAATTCCACCCCGAAACTCATGGCGGTGTTCATTTTTGCATTTGGCCTGATTCCGCCAGGATCACCCCGTGAGGTTTTCCTGACCCCGGGGTCAGGAATTTTTTGATTTCTGGGCCAAAAATTGTGCCGTCCCAAATCCAGCATGCAAAAGCACACCTAACCCTTACATTCCACCCGAATGTCATGGCGGTGTTCATTTTTGCATTCGGCCTGATTCCGCCCGGCTCACCCCATGAGGTTTTCCTGACCCCGGGGTCAGGAATTTTTTGATTTCTGGGCCAAAATTTTTGCCGTCCCAAATCCAGCATGCAAAAGCACACCTAACCCTTACATTCCACCCCGAATCTCATGGCGGTGTTCATTTTTGCATTCGGCCTGTTTCCGCCAGGCTCAGCCCGTGAGGTTTTCCTGACCCGGGGTCAGGAATTTTTTGATTTCTCGGCCAAAAATTGTGCCGTCCCAAATCCAGCATGCAAAAGCACACCTAACCCTTACATTCCACCCCGAATCTCATGGCGGTGTTCATTTTTGCATTCGGCCTGTTTCCGCCCGGCTCACCCCGTGAGGTTTTCCTGACCCCGGGGTCAGGAATTTTTTGATTCCTGGGGCAAAAATTGTGCCGTCCCAAATCCAGCATGCAAAAGCACACCTAACCCTTAAATTCCACCCCGAAACTCATGGCGGTGTTCATTTTTGCATTTGGCCTGATTCCGCCAGGATCACCCCGTGAGGTTTTCCTGACCCCGGGGTCAGGAATTTTTTGATTTCTGGGCCAAAAATTGTGCCGTCCCAAATCCAGCATGCAAAAGCACACCTAACCCTTACATTCCACCCCGAATGTCATGGTGGTGTTCATTTTTGCATTCGGCCTGATTCCGCCCGGCTCACCCCGTGAGGTTTTCCTGACTCCGGGGTCAGGAATTTTTTGATTTCGGGCCAAAAATTGTGCCGTCCCAAATCCAGCATGCAAAAGCACACCTAACCCTTACATTCCACCCCGAATCTCATGGCGGTGTTCATTTTTGCATTCGGCCTGATTCCGCCCGGTTCAGCCCGTGAGGTTTTCCTGACCCCGGGGTCAGGAATTTTTTGATTCCTGGGGCAAAAATTGTGCCGTCCCAAATCCAGCATGCAAAAGTACACCTAACCCTTAAATTCCACCCCGAAACTCATGGCGGTGTGTTCATTTTTGCATTTGGCCTGATTCCGCCAGGATCACCCCGTGAGGTTTTCCTGACCCCGGGGTCAGGAATTTTTTGATTTCTGGGCCAAAAATTGTGCCGTCCCAAATCCAGCATGCAAAAGCACACCTAACCCTTACATTCCACCCCGAATCTCATGGCGGTGTTCATTTTTGCATTTGGCCTGATTCCGCCCGGATCACCCCGTGAGGTTTTCCTGACCCCGGGGTCAGGAATTTTTTGATTTCTCGGCCAAAAATTGTGCCGTCCCAAATCCAGCATGCAAAAGCACACCTAACCCTTACATTCCACCTCGAATCTCATGGCGGTGTTCATTTTTGCATTCGGCCTGATTCCGCCCGGCTCAGCCCGTGAGGTTTTCCTGACCCCGGGGTCAGGAATTTTTTGATTTCTGGGCCAAAAATTGTGCCGTCCCAAATCCAGCATGCAAAAGTACACCTAACCCTTAAATTCCACCCCGAAACTCATGGCGGTGTTCATTTTTGCATTTGGCCTGATTCCGCCAGGATCACCCCGTGAGGTTTTCCTGACCCCGGGGTCAGGAATTTTTTGATTCCTGGGGCAAAAATTGTGCCGTCCCAAATCCAGCATGCAAAAGTACACCTAACCCTTAAATTCCACCCCGATTCCTGGGGCAAAAATTGTGCCGTCCCAAATCCAGCATGCAAAAGCACACCTAACCCTTAAATTCCACCCGAAACTCATGGCGGTGTTCATTTTTGCATTTGGCCTGATTCCGCCAGGATCACCCCGTGAGGTTTTCCTGACCCCGGGGTCAGGAATTTTTGATTTCTCGGCCAAAAATTGTGCCGTCCCAAATCCAGCATGCAAAAGCACACCTAACCCTTACATTCCACCCCGAATCTCATGGCGGTGTTCATTTTTGCATTCGGCCTGTTTCCCGCCAGGCTCAGCCCGTGAGGTTTTCCTGACCCCGGGGTCAGGAATTTTTTGATTTCTGGGCCAAAAATTGTGCCGTCCCAAATCCAGCATGCAAAAGTACACCTAACCCTTAAATTCCACCCCGAAACTCATGGCGGTGTTCATTTTTGCATTTGGCCTGATTCCGCCAGGATCACCCCGTGAGGTTTTCCTGACCCCGGGGTCAGGAATTTTTTGATTTCTGGGCCAAAAATTGTGCCGTCCCAAATCCAGCATGCAAAAGCACACCTAACCCTTACATTCCACCCCGAAACTCATGGCGGTGTTCATTTTTGCATTTGGCCTGATTCCGCCAGGATCAGCCCGTGAGGTTTTCCTGACTCCGGGTCAGGAATTTTTTGATTTCGGGGCCAAAAATTGTGCCGTCCCAAATCCAGCATGCAAAAGCACACCTAACCCTTACATTCCACCCCGAATCTCATGGCGGTGTTCATTTTTGCATTCGGCCTGATTCCGCCCGGCTCAGCCCGTGAGGTTTTCCTGACCCCGGGGTCAGGAATTTTTTGATTCCTGGGGCAAAAATTGTGCCGTCCCAAATCCAGCATGCAAAAGTACACCTAACCCTTAAATTCCACCCCGAATCTCATGGCGGTGTTCATTTTTGTATTTGGCCTGATTCCGCCAGGATCACCCCGTGAGGTTTTCCTGACCCCGGGGTCAGGAATTTTTTGATTTCTGGGCCAAAAATTGTGCCGTCCCAAATCCAGCATGCAAAAGCACACCTAACCCTTACATTCCACCCCGAATCTCATGGCGGTGTTCATTTTTGCATTCGGCCTGTTTCTGCCAGGCTCAGCCCGTGAGGTTTTCCTGACCCCGGGGTCAGGAATTTTTGATTTCTGGGCCAAAAATTGTCCCGTCCCAAATCCAGCATGCAAAAGCACACCTAACCCTTAAATTCCACCCCGAATCTCATGGCGGTGTTCATTTTTGCATTCGGCCTGATTCCGCCCGGCTCACCCCGTGAGGTTTTCCTGACCCCGGGGTCAGGAATTTTTTGATTCCTGGGGCAAAAATTGTGCCGTCCCAAATCCAGCATGCAAAAGCACACCTAACCCTTAAATTCCACCCCGAAACTCATGGCGGTGTTCATTTTTGCATTTGGCCTGATTCCGCCAGGATCACCCCGTGAGGTTTTCCTGACCCCGGGGTCAGGAATTTTTGATTTCTCGGCCAAAAATTGTGCCGTCCCAAATCCAGCATGCAAAAGCACACCTAACCCTTACATTCCACCCGAATCTCATGGCGGTGTTCATTTTTGCATTCGGCCTGTTTCCGCCAGGCTCAGCCCGTGAGGTTTTCCTGACCCCGGGGTCAGGAATTTTTTGATTTCTGGGCCAAAAATTGTGCCGTCCCAAATCCAGCATGCAAAAGTACACCTAACCCTTAAATTCCACCCCGAAACTCATGGCGGTGTTCATTTTTGCATTTGGCTTGATTCCGCCAGGATCACCCCGTGAGGTTTTCCTGACCCCGGGGTCAGGAATTTTTTGATTTCTGGGCCAAAAATTGTGCCGTCCCAAATCCAGCATGCAAAAGCACACCTAACCCTTACATTCCACCCCGAATGTCATGGCGGTGTTCATTTTTGCATTCGGCCTGATTCCGCCCGGCTCACCCCATGAGGTTTTCCTGACCCCGGGGTCAGGAATTTTTTGATTTCTGGGCCAAAATTTTTGCCGTCCCAAATCCAGCATGCAAAAGCACACCTAACCCTTACATTCCACCCCGAATCTCATGGCGGTGTTCATTTTTGCATTCGGCCTGTTTCCGCCAGGCTCAGCCCGTGAGGTTTTCCTGACCCCGGGGTCAGGAATTTTTTGATTTCTCGGCCAAAAATTGTGCCGTCCCAAATCCAGCATGCAAAAGCACACCTAACCCTTACATTCCACCCCGAATCTCATGGCGGTGTTCATTTTTGCATTCGGCCTGTTTCCGCCCGGCTCACCCCGTGAGGTTTTCCTGACCCCGGGGTCAGGAATTTTTTGATTCCTGGGGCAAAAATTGTGCCGTCCCAAATCCAGCATGCAAAAGCACACCTAACCCTTAAATTCCACCCCGAAACTCATGGCGGTGTTCATTTTTGCATTTGGCCTGATTCCGCCAGGATCACCCCGTGAGGTTTTCCTGACCCCGGGGTCAGGAATTTTTTGATTTCTGGGCCAAAAATTGTGCCGTCCCAAATCCAGCATGCAAAAGCACACCTAACCCTTACATTCCACCCCGAATGTCATGGTGGTGTTCATTTTTGCATTCGGCCTGATTCCGCCCGGCTCACCCCGTGAGGTTTTCCTGACTCCGGGGTCAGGAATTTTTTGATTTCGGGGCCAAAAATTGTGCCGTCCCAAATCCAGCATGCAAAAGCACACCTAACCCTTACATTCCACCCCGAATCTCATGGCGGTGTTCATTTTTGCATTCGGCCTGATTCCGCCCGGTTCAGCCCGTGAGGTTTTCCTGACCCCGGGGTCAGGAATTTTTTGATTCCTGGGGCAAAAATTGTGCCGTCCCAAATCCAGCATGCAAAAGTACACCTAACCCTTAAATTCCACCCCGAAACTCATGGCGGTGTTCATTTTTGCATTTGGCCTGATTCCGCCAGGATCACCCCGTGAGGTTTTCCTGACCCCGGGGTCAGGAATTTTTTGATTTCTGGGCCAAAAATTGTGCCGTCCCAAATCCAGCATGCAAAAGCACACCTAACCCTTACATTCCACCCCGAATCTCATGGCGGTGTTCATTTTTGCATTTGGCCTGATTCCGCCCGGATCACCCCGTGAGGTTTTCCTGACCCCGGGGTCAGGAATTTTTTGATTTCTCGGCCAAAAATTGTGCCGTCCCAAATCCAGCATGCAAAAGCACACCTAACCCTTACATTCCACCTCGAATCTCATGGCGGTGTTCATTTTTGCATTCGGCCTGATTCGCCCGGCTCAGCCCGTGAGGTTTTCCTGACCCCGGGGTCAGGAATTTTTTGATTTCTGGGCCAAAAATTGTGCCGTCCCAAATCCAGCATGCAAAAGTACACCTAACCCTTAAATTCCACCCCGAAACTCATGGCGGTGTTCATTTTTGCATTTGGCCTGATTCCGCCAGGATCACCCCGTGAGGTTTTCCTGACCCCGGGGTCAGGAATTTTTTGATTCCTGGGGCAAAAATTGTGCCGTCCCAAATCCAGCATGCAAAAGTACACCTAACCCTTAAATTCCACCCCGATTCCTGGGGCAAAATTGTGCCGTCCCAAATCCAGCATGCAAAAGCACACCTAACCCTTAAATTCCACCCCGAAACTCATGGCGGTGTTCATTTTTGCATTTGGCCTGATTCCGCCAGGATCACCCCGTGAGGTTTTCCTGACCCCGGGGTCAGGAATTTTTTGATTTCTCGGCCAAAAATTGTGCCGTCCCAAATCCAGCATGCAAAAGCACACCTAACCCTTACATTCCACCCCGAATCTCATGGCGGTGTTCATTTTTGCATTCGGCCTGTTTCCGCCAGGCTCAGCCCGTGAGGTTTTCCTGACCCCGGGGTCAGGAATTTTTTGATTTCTGGGCCAAAAATTGTGCCGTCCCAAATCCAGCATGCAAAAGTACACCTAACCCTTAAATTCCACCCCGAAACTCATGGCGGTGTTCATTTTTGCATTTGGCCTGATTCCGCCAGGATCACCCCGTGAGGTTTTCCTGACCCCGGGGTCAGGAATTTTTTGATTTCTGGGCCAAAAATTGTGCGTCCCAAATCCAGCATGCAAAAGCACACCTAACCCTTACATTCCACCCCGAATCTCATGGCGGTGTTCATTTTTGCATTTGGCCTGATTCCGCCCGGATCACCCCCGTGAGGTTTTCCTGACCCCGGGGTCAGGAATTTTTTGATTTCTCGGCCAAAAATTGTGCCGTCCCAAATCCAGCATGCAAAAGCACACCTAACCCTTACATTCCACCTCGAATCTCATGGCGGTGTTCATTTTTGCATTCGGCCTGATTCCGCCCGGCTCAGCCCGTGAGGTTTTCCTGACCCCGGGGTCAGGAATTTTTTGATTTCTGGGCCAAAAATTGTGCCGTCCCAAATCCAGCATGCAAAAGTACACCTAACCCTTAAATTCCACCCCGAAACTCATGGCGGTGTTCATTTTTGCATTTGGCCTGATTCCGCCAGGATCACCCCGTGAGGTTTTCCTGACCCCGGGGTCAGGAATTTTTTGATTCCTGGGGCAAAAATTGTGCCGTCCCAAATCCAGCATGCAAAAGTACACCTAACCCTTAAATTCCACCCCGATTCCTGGGGCAAAAATTGTGCCGTCCCAAATCCAGCATGCAAAAGCACACCTAACCCTTAAATTCCACCCCGAAACTCATGGCGGTGTTCATTTTTGCATTTGGCCTGATTCCGCCAGGATCACCCGTGAGGTTTTCCTGACCCCGGGGTCAGGAATTTTTTGATTTCTCGGCCAAAAATTGTGCCGTCCCAAATCCAGCATGCAAAAGCACACCTAACCCTTACATTCCACCCCGAATCTCATGGCGGTGTCATTTTTGCATTCGGCCTGTTTCCGCCAGGCTCAGCCCGTGAGGTTTTCCTGACCCCGGGGTCAGGAATTTTTTGATTTCTGGGCCAAAAATTGTGCCGTCCCAAATCCAGCATGCAAAAGTACACCTAACCCTTAAATTCCACCCCGAAACTCATGGCGGTGTTCATTTTTGCATTTGGCCTGATTCCGCCAGGATCACCCCGTGAGGTTTTCCTGACCCCGGGGTCAGGAATTTTTTGATTTCTGGGCCAAAAATTGTGCCGTCCCAAATCCAGCATGCAAAAGCACACCTAACCCTTACATTCCACCCCGAAACTCATGGCGGTGTTCATTTTTGCATTTGGCCTGATTCCGCAGGATCAGCCCGTGAGGTTTTCCTGACTCCGGGGTCAGGAATTTTTTGATTTCGGGGCCAAAAATTGTGCCGTCCCAAATCCAGCATGCAAAAGCACACCTAACCCTTACATTCCACCCCGAATCTCATGGCGGTGTTCATTTTTGCATTCGGCCTGATTCCGCCCGGCTCAGCCCGTGAGGTTTTCCTGACCCCGGGGTCAGAATTTTTTGATTCCTGGGCAAAAATTGTGCCGTCCCAAATCCAGCATGCAAAAGTACACCTAACCCTTAAATTCCACCCCGAATCTCATGGCGGTGTTCATTTTTGTATTTGGCCTGATTCCGCCAGGATCACCCCGTGAGGTTTTCCTGACCCCGGGGTCAGGAATTTTTTGATTTCTGGGCCAAAAATTGTGCCGTCCCAAATCCAGCATGCAAAAGCACACCTAACCCTTACATTCCACCCCGAATCTCATGGCGGTGTTCATTTTTGCATTCGGCCTGTTTCTGCCAGGCTCAGCCCGTGAGGTTTTCCTGACCCCGGGGTCAGGAATTTTTTGATTTCTGGGCCAAAAATTGTCCCGTCCCAAATCCAGCATGCAAAAGCACACCTAACCCTTAAATTCCACCCCGAATCTCATGGCGGTGTTCATTTTTGCATTCGGCCTGATTCCGCCCGGCTCACCCCGTGAGGTTTTCCTGACCCCGGGGTCAGGAATTTTTTTGATTCCTGGGGCAAAAATTGTGCCGTCCCAAATCCAGCATGCAAAAGCACACCTAACCCTTAAATTCCACCCCGAAACTCATGGCGGTGTTCATTTTTGCATTTGGCCTGATTCCGCCAGGATCACCCCGTGAGGTTTTCCTGACCCCGGGTCAGGAATTTTTTGATTTCTCGGCCAAAATTGTGCCGTCCCAAATCCAGCATGCAAAAGCACACCTAACCCTTACATTCCACCCCGAATCTCATGGCGGTGTTCATTTTTGCATTCGGCCTGTTTCCGCCAGGCTCAGCCCGTGAGGTTTTCCTGACCCCGGGGTCAGGAATTTTTTGATTTCTGGGCCAAAAATTGTGCCGTCCCAAATCCAGCATGCAAAAGTACACCTAACCCTTAAATTCCACCCCGAAACTCATGGCGGTGTTCATTTTTGCATTTGGCCTGATTCCGCCAGGATCACCCCGTGAGGTTTTCCTGACCCCGGGGTCAGGAATTTTTTGATTTCTGGGCCAAAAATTGTGCCGTCCCAAATCCAGCATGCAAAAGCACACCTAACCCTTACATTCCACCCCGAATGTCATGGCGGTGTTCATTTTTGCATTCGGCCTGATTCCGCCCGGCTCACCCCATGAGGTTTTCCTGACCCCGGGGTCAGGAATTTTTTGATTTCTGGGCCAAAATTTTTGCCGTCCCAAATCCAGCATGCAAAAGCACACCTAACCCTTACATTCCACCCCGAATCTCATGGCGGTGTTCATTTTTGCATTCGGCCTGTTTCCGCCAGGCTCAGCCCGTGAGGTTTTCCTGACCCCGGGGTCAGGAATTTTTTGATTTCTCGGCCAAAAATTGTGCCGTCCCAAATCCAGCATGCAAAAGCACACCTAACCCTTACATTCCACCCCGAATCTCATGGCGGTGTTCATTTTTGCATTCGGCCTGTTTCCGCCCGGCTCACCCCGTGAGGTTTTCCTGACCCCGGGGTCAGGAATTTTTTGATTCCTGGGGCAAAAATTGTGCCGTCCCAAATCCAGCATGCAAAAGCACACCTAACCCTTAAATTCCACCCCGAAACTCATGGCGGTGTTCATTTTTGCATTTGGCCTGATTCCGCCAGGATCACCCGTGAGGTTTTTCCTGACCCCGGGGTCAGGAATTTTTTGATTTCTGGGCCAAAAATTGTGCCGTCCCAAATCCAGCATGCAAAAGCACACCTAACCCTTACATTCCACCCCGAATGTCATGGTGGTGTTCATTTTTGCATTCGGCCTGATTCCGCCCGGCTCACCCCGTGAGGTTTTCCTGACTCCGGGGTCAGGAATTTTTTGATTTCGGGGCCAAAAATTGTGCCGTCCCAAATCCAGCATGCAAAAGCACACCTAACCCTTACATTCCACCCCGAATCTCATGGCGGTGTTCATTTTTGCATTCGGCCTGATTCCGCCCGGTTCAGCCCGTGAGGTTTTCCTGACCCCGGGGTCAGGAATTTTTTGATTCCTGGGGCAAAAATTGTGCCGTCCCAAATCCAGCATGCAAAAGTACACCTAACCCTTAAATTCCACCCCGAAACTCATGGCGGTGTTCATTTTTGCATTGGCCTGATTCCGCCAGGATCACCCCGTGAGGTTTCCTGACCCCGGGGTCAGGAATTTTTTGATTTCTGGGCCAAAAATTGTGCCGTCCCAAATCCAGCATGCAAAAGCACACCTAACCCTTACATTCCACCCCGAATCTCATGGCGGTGTTCATTTTTGCATTTGGCCTGATTCCGCCCGGATCACCCCGTGAGGTTTTCCTGACCCCGGGGTCAGGAATTTTTTGATTTCTCGGCCAAAAATTGTGCCGTCCCAAATCCAGCATGCAAAAGCACACCTAACCCTTACATTCCACCTCGAATCTCATGGCGGTGTTCATTTTTGCATTCGGCCTGATTCCGCCCGGCTCAGCCCGTGAGGTTTTCCTGACCCGGGGTCAGGAATTTTTTGATTTCTGGGCCAAAATTGTGCCGTCCCAAATCCAGCATGCAAAAGTACACCTAACCCTTAAATTCCACCCCGAAACTCATGGCGGTGTTCATTTTTGCATTTGGCCTGATTCCGCCAGGATCACCCCGTGAGGTTTTCCTGACCCCGGGGTCAGGAATTTTTTGATTCCTGGGGCAAAAATTGTGCCGTCCCAAATCCAGCATGCAAAAGTACACCTAACCCTTAAATTCCACCCCGATTCCTGGGGCAAAAATTGTGCCGTCCCAAATCCAGCATGCAAAAGCACACCTAACCCTTAAATTCCACCCCGAAACTCATGGCGGTGTTCATTTTTGCATTTGGCCTGATTCCGCCAGGATCACCCCGTGAGGTTTTCCTGACCCCGGGGTCAGGAATTTTTTGATTTCTCGGCCAAAAATTGTGCCGTCCCAAATCCAGCATGCAAAAGCACACCTAACCCTTACATTCCACCCCGAATCTCATGGCGGTGTTCATTTTTGCATTCGGCCTGTTTCCGCCAGGCTCAGCCCGTGAGGTTTTCCTGACCCCGGGGTCAGGAATTTTTTGATTTCTGGGCCAAAAATTGTGCCGTCCCAAATCCAGCATGCAAAAGTACACCTAACCCTTAAATCCACCCCGAAACTCATGGCGGTGTTCATTTTTGCATTTGGCCTGATTCCGCCAGGATCACCCCGTGAGGTTTTCCTGACCCCGGGGTCAGGAATTTTTTGATTTCTGGGCCAAAAATTGTGCCGTCCCAAATCCAGCATGCAAAAGCACACCTAACCCTTACATTCCACCCCGAATGTCATGGCGGTGTTCATTTTTGCATTCGGCCTGATTCCGCCCGGCTCACCCCATGAGGTTTTCCTGACCCCGGGGTCAGGAATTTTTTGATTTCTGGGCCAAAATTTTTGCCGTCCCAAATCCAGCATGCAAAAGCACACCTAACCCTTACATTCCACCCCGAATCTCATGGCGGTGTTCATTTTTGCATTCGGCCTGTTTCCGCCAGGCTCAGCCCGTGAGGTTTTCCTGACCCGGGGTCAGGAATTTTTTGATTTCTGGGCCAAAAATTGTGCCGTCCCAAATCCAGCATGCAAAAGTACACCTAACCCTTAAATTCCACCCCGAAACTCATGGCGGTGTTCATTTTTGCATTTGGCCTGATTCCGCCAGGATCACCCCGTGAGGTTTTCCTGACCCCGGGGTCAGGAATTTTTTGATTTCTGGGCCAAAAATTGTGCCGTCCCAAATCCAGCATGCAAAAGCACACCTAACCCTTACATTCCACCCCGAATGTCATGGCGGTGTTCATTTTTGCATTCGGCCTGATTCCGCCCGGCTCACCCCATGAGGTTTCCTGACCCCGGGGTCAGGAATTTTTTGATTTCTGGGCCAAAATTTTGCCGTCCCAAATCCAGCATGCAAAAGCACACCTAACCCTTACATTCCACCCCGAATCTCATGGCGGTGTTCATTTTTGCATTCGGCCTGTTTCCGCCAGGCTCAGCCCGTGAGGTTTTCCTGACCCCGGGGTCAGGAATTTTTTGATTTCTGGGCCAAAAATTGTGCCGTCCCAAATCCAGCATGCAAAAGCACACCTAACCCTTACATTCCACCCCGAATCTCATGACTGTGTTCATTTTTGCATTTGGCCTGATTCCGCCAGGATCACCCTGTGAGGTTTTCCTGACCCCGGGGTCAGGAATTTTTTGATTTCTGGGCCAAAAATTGTGCCGTCCCAAATCCAGCATGCAAAAGCACACCTAACCCTTACATTCCACCCCGAAACTCATGGCGGTGTTCATTTTTGCATTTGGCCTGATTCCGCCAGGATCACCCCGTGAGGTTTTCCTGACTCCGGGGTCAGGAATTTTTTGATTTCGGGGCCAAAAATTGTGCCGTCCCAAATCCAGCATGCAAAAGCACACCTAACCCTTACATTCCACCCCGAATCTCATGGCGGTGTTCATTTTTGCATTCGGCCTGATTCCGCCCGGCTCAGCCCGTGAGGTTTTCCTGACCCCGGGGTCAGGAATTTTTTGATTCCTGGGGCAAAAATTGTGCCGTCCCAAATCCAGCATGCAAAAGCACACCTAACCCTTACATTCCACCCCGAATCTCATGGCGGTGTTCATTTTTGCATTTGGCCTGATTCCGCCAGGATCACCCCGTGAGGTTTTCCTGACCCCGGGGTCAGGAATTTTTTGATTTCTGGGCCAAAAATTGTCCCGTCCCAAATCCAGCATGCAAAAGCACACCTAACCCTTAAATTCCACCCCGAATCTCATGGCGGTGTTCATTTTTGCATTCGGCCTGATTCCGCCCGGCTCACCCCGTGAGGTTTTCCTGACTCCGGGGTCAGGAATTTTTTGATTCCTGGGGCAAAAAATTGTGCCGTCCCAAATCCAGCATGCAAAAGCACACCTAACCCTTACATTCCACCCCGACTCTCATGGCGGTGTTCATTTTTGCATTTGGCCTGATTCCGCCAGGATCACCCCGTGAGGTTTTCCTGACCCCGGGGTCAGGAATTTTTTGATTTCTGGGCCAAAAATTGTGCCGTCCCAAATCCAGCATGCAAAAGCACACCTAACCCTTACATTCCACCCCGAATCTCATGGCGGTGTTCATTTTTGCATTCGGCCTGATTCCGCCCGGCTCAGCCCGTGAGGTTTTCCTGACCCCGGGGTCAGAATTTTTGATTTCTGGGCCAAAAATTGTGCCGTCCCAAATCCAGCATGCAAAAGTACACCTAACCCTTAATTCCACCCCGAAACTCATGGCGGTGTTCATTTTTGCATTCGGCCTGTTTCTGCCAGGCTCAGCCCGTGAGGTTTTCCTGACCCCGGGGTCAGGAATTTTTTGATTTCTGGGCCAAAAATTGTCCCGTCCCAAATCCAGCATGCAAAAGCACACCTAACCCTTAAATTCCACCCCGAATCTCATGGCGGTGTTCATTTTTGCATTCGGCCTGATTCCGGCCCGGCTCACCCCGTGAGGTTTTCCTGACTCCGGGGTCAGGAATTTTTTGATTCCTGGGGCAAAAATTGTGCCGTCCCAAATCCAGCATGCAAAAGCACACCTAACCCTTACATTCCACCCCGAATCTCATGGCGGTGTTCATTTTTGCATTTGGCCTGATTCCGCCAGGATCACCCCGTGAGGTTTTCCTGACCCCGGGGTCAGGAATTTTTTGATTTCTGGCCAAAAATTGTCCCGTCCCAAATCCAGCATGCAAAAGCACACCTAACCCTTAAATTCCACCCCGAATCTCATGGCGGTGTTCATTTTTGCATTCGGCCTGATTCCGCCCGGCTCACCCCGTGAGGTTTTCCTGAATCCGGGGTCAGGAATTTTTTGATTCCTGGGGCAAAAATTGTGCCGTCCCAAATCCAGCATGCAAAAGCACACCTAACCCTTACATTCCACCCCGACTCTCATGGCGGTGTTCATTTTTGCATTTGGCCTGATTCCGCCAGGCTCAGCCCGTGAGGTTTTCCTGACCCCGGGGTCAGGAATTTTTTGATTTCTGGGCCAAAATTGTGCCGTCCCAAATCCAGCATGCAAAAGCACACCTAACCCTTACATTCCACCCCGAATCTCATGGCGGTGTTCATTTTTGCATTCGGCCTGTTTCCGCCAGGCTCAGCCCGTGAGGTTTTCCTGACCCCGGGGTCAGGAATTTTTTGATTTCTGGGCCAAAAATTGTGCCGTCCCAAATCCAGCATGCAAAAGTACACCTAAGCCTTAAATTCCACCA
>NW_026948302.1:0-57191 GCF_035149785.1 Candoia aspera
TATTGACATCGAAATGCAGTCTACGTCACACATCTCGTTTTGTGCAACATCATACAGAGGCCCCATATTACCTTTTCGAGTGAATGTAGAAGTCAACTTTTACAACACAAGTTTCCTGCTCAGTCAAAGACTATAGTTGAAAAGCAACTGGTGATTCACCTTCTACGTGGCAAGGGGTAACTAGAAAACCATGTGTTTTCATGAATCTCTCTCTGTCTTAAGAGAAATCGAAAGAAGAAATACGAAAAAACGCTATGTTTCCCACATTGCCAAGAATGGGAGCAGAGCAATAGTGGAAACAAGAGCAATGTTAACTACAGCGTTCTTTTAGCAGTCCCATGAGAGTTCAGAATTGACATCGAAATGCAGTCTACGTCACACATCTCGTTTTGTGCAACATCATACAGAGGCCCCATATTACCTTTTCGAGTGAATGTAGAAGTCAACTTTTACAACACAAGTTTCCTGCTCAGTCAAAGACTATAGTTGAAAAGCAACTGGTGATTCACCTTCTACGTGGCAAGGGGTAACTAGAAAACCATGTGTTTTCATGAATCTCTCTCTGTCTTAAGAGAAATCGAAAGAAGAAATACGAAAAAACGCTATGTTTCCCACATTGCCAAGAATGGGGAGCAGAGCAATAGTGGAAACAAGAGCAATGTTAACTACAGCGTTCTTTTAGCAGTCCCATGAGAGTTCAGAATTGACATCGAAATGCAGTCTACGTCACACATCTCGTTTGTGCAACATCATACAGAGGCCCCATATTACCTTTTCGAGTGAATGTAGAAGTCAACTTTTACAACACAAGTTTCCTGCTCAGTCAAAGACTATAGTTGAAAAGCAACTGGTGATTCACCTTCTACGTGGCAAGGGGTAACTAGAAAACCATGTGTTTTCATGAATCTCTCTCTGTCTAAGAGAAATCGAAAGAAGAAATACGAAAAAACGCTATGTTTCCCACATTGCCAAGAATGGGGAGCAGAGCAATAGTGGAAACAAGAGCAATGTTAACTACAGCGTTCTTTTAGCAGTCCCATGAGAGTTCAGAATTGACATCGAAATGCAGTCTACGTCACACATCTCGTTTGTGCATCACAGAGGCCCCATATTACCTTTTCGAGTGAATGTAGAAGTCAACTTTTACAACACAAGTTTCCTGCTCAGTCAAGACTATAGTTGAAAAGCAACTGGTGATTCACCTTCTACGTGGCAAGGGGTAACTAGAAAACCATGTGTTTTCATGAATCTCTCTCTGTCTTAAGAGAAATCGAAAGAAGAAATACGAAAAAACGCTATGTTTCCCACATTGCCAAGAATGGGAGCAGAGCAATAGTGGAAACAAGAGCAATGTTAACTACAGCGTTCTTTTAGCAGTCCCATGAGAGTTCAGAATTGACATCGAAATGCAGTCTACGTCACACATCTCGTTTTGTGCAACATCATACAGAGGCCCCATATTACCTTTTCGAGTGAATGTAGAAGTCAACTTTTACAACACAAGTTTCCTGCTCAGTCAAAGACTATAGTTGAAAAGCAACTGGTGATTCACCTTCTACGTGGCAAGGGGTAACTAGAAAACCATGTGTTTTCATGAATCTCTCTCTGTCTTAAGAGAAATCGAAAGAAGAAATACGAAAAAACGCTATGTTTCCCCACATTGCCAAGAATGGGGAGCAGAGCAATAGTGGAAACAAGAGCAATGTTAACTACAGCGTTCTTTTAGCAGTCCCATGAGAGTTCAGAATTGACATCGAAATGCAGTCTACGTCACACATCTCGTTTTGTGCAACATCATACAGAGGCCCCATATTACCATTTCGAGTGAATGTAGAAGTCAACTTTTACAACACAAGTTTCCTGCTCAGTCAAAGACTATAGTTGAAAAGCAACTGGTGATTCACCTTCTACGTGGCAAGGGGTAACTAGAAAGCCATGTGTTTTCATGAATCTCTCTCTGTCTTAAGAGAAATCGAAAGAAGAAATACGAAAAAACGCTATGTTTCCCACATTGCCAAGAATGGGGAGCAGAGCAATAGTGGAAACAAGAGCAAAGTTAACTACAGCGTTCTTTTAGCAGTCCCATGAGAGTTCAGAATTGACATTGAAATGCAGTCTACGTCACACATCTCGTTTTGTGCAACATCATACAGAGGCCCCATATTACCTTTTCGAGTGAATGTAGAAGTCAACTTTTACAACACAAGTTTCCTGCTCAGTCAAAGACTATAGTTGAAAAGCAACTGGTGATTCACCTTCTACGTGGCAAGGGGTAACTAGAAAACCATGTGTTTTCATGAATCTCTCTCTGTCTTAAGAGAAATCGAAAGAAGAAATACGAAAAAACGCTATGTTTCCCACATTGCCAAGAATGGGGAGCAGAGCAATAGTGGAAACAAGAGCAAAGTTAACTACAGCGTTCTTTTAGCAGTCCATGAGAGTTCAGAATTGACATCGAAATGCAGTCTACGTCACACATCTCGTTTTGTGCAACATCATACAGAGGCCCCATATTACCTTTTCGAGTGAATGTAGAAGTCAACTTTTACAACACAAGTTTCCTGCTCAGTCAAAGACTATAGTTGAAAAGCAACTGGTGATTCACCTTCTACGTGGCAAGGGGTAACTAGAAAACCATGTGTTTTCATGAATCTCTCTCTGTCTTAAGAGAAATCGAAAGAAGAAATACGAAAAAACGCTATGTTTCCCACATTGCCAAGAATGGGGAGCAGAGCAATAGTGGAAACAAGAGCAAAGTTAACTACAGCGTTCTTTTAGCAGTCCCTGAGAGTTCAGAATTGACATCGAAATGCAGTCTACGTCACACATCTGTTTTGTGCAACATCATACAGAGGCCCCATATTACCTTTTCGAGTGAATGTAGAAGTCAACTTTTACAAACAAAAGTTTCCTGCTCAGTCAAAGACTATAGTTGAAAAGCAACTGGTGATTCACCTTCTACGTGGCAAGGGGTAACTAGAAAACCATGTGTTTTCATGAATCTCTCTCTGTCTTAAGAGAAATCGAAAGAAGAAATACGAAAAAACGCTATGTTTCCCACATGCCAAGAATGGGGAGCAGAGCAATAGTGGAAACAAGAGCATGTTTTCTACAGCGTTCTTTTAGCAGTCCCATGAGAGTTCAGATTTGACATCGAAATGCAGTCTACGTCACACATCTCGTTTTGTGCAACATCATACAGAGGCCCCATATTACCTTTTCGAGTGAATGTAGAAGTCAACTTTTACAACACAAGTTTCCTGCTCAGTCAAAGACTATAGTTGAAAAGCAACTGGTGATTCACCTTCTACGTGGCAAGGGGTAACTAGAAAACCATGTGTTTTCATGAATCTCTCTCTGTCTAAGAGAAATCGAAAGAAGAAATACGAAAAAACGCTATGTTTCCACATTGCCAAGAATGGGGAGCAGAGCATAGTGGAAACAAGAGCAATGTTAACTACAGCGTTCTTTTAGCAGTCCCATGAGAGTTCAGAATTGACATCGAAATGCAGTCTACGTCACACATCTCGTTTTGTGCAACATCATACAGAGGCCCCATATTACCTTTTCGAGTGAATGTAGAAGTCAACTTTTACAACACAAGTTTCCTGCTCAGTCAAAGACTATAGTTGAAAAGCAACTGGTGATTCACCTTCTACGTGGCAAGGGGTAACTAGAAAACCATGTGTTTTCATGAATCTCTCTCTGTCTTAAGAGAAATCGAAAGAAGAAATACGAAAAAACGCTATGTTTCCCACATTGCCAAGAATGGGGAGCAGAGCAATAGTGGAAACAAGAGCAAAGTTATCTACAGCGTTCTTTTAGCAGTCCCATGAGAGTTCAGAATTGACATCGAAATGCAGTCTACGTCACACATCTCGTTTTGTGCAACATCATACAGAGGCCCCATATTACCTTTTCGAGTGAATGTAGGTCAACTTTTACAACACAAGTTTCCTGCTCAGTCAAAGACTATAGTTGAAAAGCAACTGGTGATTCACCTTCTACGTGGCAAGGGGTAACTAGAAAACCATGTGTTTTCATGAATCTCTCTCTGTCTTAAGAGAAATCGAAAGAAGAAATACGAAAAAACGCTATGTTTCCCACATTGCCAAGAATGGGGAGCAGAGCAATAGTGGAAACAAGAGCAATGTTAACTACAGCGTTCTTTTAGCAGTCCCATGAGAGTTCAGAATTGACATCGAAATGCAGTCTACGTCACACATCTCGTTTTGTGCAACATCATACAGAGGCCCCATATTACCTTTTCGAGTGAATGTAGAAGTCAACTTTTACAACACAAGTTTCCTGCTCAGTCAAAGACTATAGTTGAAAAGCAACTGGTGATTCACCTTCTACGTGGCAAGGGTAACTAGAAAGCCATGTGTTTTCATGAATCTCTCTCTGTCTTAAGAGAAATCGAAAGAAGAAATACGAAAAAACGCTATGTTTCCCACATTGCCAAGAATGGGGAGCAGAGCAATAGTGGAAACAAGAGCAAAGTTAACTACAGCGTTCTTTTAGCAGTCCCATGAGAGTTCAGAATTGACATCGAAATGCAGTCTACGTCACACATCTCGTTTTGTGCAACATCATACAGAGGCCCCATATTACCTTTTCGAGTGAATGTAGAAGTCAACTTTTACAACACAAGTTTCCTGCTCAGTCAAAGACTATAGTTGAAAAGCAACTGGTGATTCACCTTCTACGTGGCAAGGGGTAACTAGAAAGCCATGTGTTTTCATGAATCTCTCTCTGTCTTAAGAGAAATCGAAAGAAGAAATACGAAAAAACGCTATGTTTCCCACATTGCCAAGAATGGGGAGCAGAGCAATAGTGGAAACAAGAGCAAAGTTAACTACAGCGTTCTTTTAGCAGTCCCATGAGAGTTCAGATTGACATCGAAATGCAGTCTACGTCACAAATCTCGTTTTGTGCAACATCATACAGAGGCCCCATATTACCTTTTCGAGTGAATGTAGAAGTCAACTTTACAACACAAGTTTCCTGCTCAGTCAAAGACTATAGTTGAAAAGCAACTGGTGATTCACCTTCTACGTGGCAAGGGGTAACTAGAAAACCATGTGTTTTCATGAATCTCTCTCTGTCTTAAGAGAAATCGAAAGAAGAAATACGAAAAAAACGCTATGTTTCCCACATTGCCAAGAATGGGGAGCAGAGCAATAGTGGAAACAAGAGCAAAGTTAACTACAGCGTTCTTTTAGCAGTCCCATGAGAGTTCAGAATTGACATCGAAATGCAGTCTACGTCACACATCTCGTTTTGTGCAACATCATACAGAGGCCCATATTACCTTTTCGAGTGAATGTAGAAGTCAACTTTTACAACACAAGTTTCCTGCTCAGTCAAAGACTATAGTTGAAAAGCAACTGGTGATTCACCTTCTACGTGGCAAGGGGTAACTAGAAAACCATGTGTTTTCATGAATCTCTCTCTGTCTTAAGAGAAATCGAAAGAAGAAATACGAAAAAAACGCTATGTTTCCCACATTGCCAAGAATGGGGAGCAGAGCAATAGTGGAAACAAGAGCAATGTTAACTACAGCGTTCTTTTAGCAGTCCCATGAGAGTTCAGAATTGACATCGAAATGCAGTCTACGTCACACATCTCGTTTTGTGCAACATCATACAGAGGCCCCATATTACCTTTTCGAGTGAATGTAGAAGTCAACTTTACAACACAAGTTTCCTGCTCAGTCAAAGACTATAGTTGAAAAGCAACTGGTGATTCACCTTCTACGTGGCAAGGGGTAACTAGAAAAGCCATGTGTTTTCATCAATCTCTCTCTGTCTTAAGAGAAATCGAAAGAAGAAATACGAAAAAACGCTATGTTTCCCACATTGCCAAGAATGGGGAGCAGAGCAATAGTGGAAACAAGAGCAAAGTTAACTACAGCGTTCTTTTAGCAGTCCCATGAGAGTTCAGAATTGACATCGAAATGCAGTCTACGTCACACATCTCGTTTTGTGCAACATCATACAGAGGCCCCATATTACCTTTTCGAGTGAATGTAGAAGTCAACTTTTACAACACAAGTTTCCTGCTCAGTCAAAGACTATAGTTGAAAAGCAACTGGTGATTCACCTTCTACGTGGCAAGGGGTAACTAGAAAACCATGTGTTTTCATCAATCTCTCTCTGTCTTAAGAGAAATCGAAAGAAGAAATACGAAAAAACGCTATGTTTCCCACATTGCCAAGAATGGGGAGCAGAGCAATAGTGGAAACAAGAGCAAAGTTAACTACAGCGTTCTTTTAGCAGTCCCATGAGAGTTCAGAATTGACATCGAAATGCAGTCTACGTCACACATCTCGTTTTGTGCAACATCATACAGAGGCCCCATATTACCTTTTCGAGTGAATGTAGAAGTCAACTTTTACACACAAGTTTCCTGCTCAGTCAAAGACTATAGTTGAAAAGCAACTGGTGATTCACCTTCTACGTGGCAAGGGGTAACTAGAAAACCATGTGTTTTCATGAATCTCTCTCTGTCTTAAGAGAAATCGAAAGAAGAAATAGGAAAAAACGCTATGTTTCCCACATTGCCAAGAATGGGGAGCAGAGCAATAGTGGAAACAAGAGCAAAGTTAACTACAGCGTTCTTTTAGCAGTCCCATGAGAGTTCAGAATTGACATCGAAATGCAGTCTACGTCACACATCTCGTTTTGTGCAACATCATACAGAGGCCCCATATTACCTTTTCGAGTGAATGTAGGTCAACTTTTACAACACAAGTTTCCTGCTCAGTCAAAGACTATAGTTGAAAAGCAACTGGTGATTCACCTTCTACGTGGCAAGGGGTAACTAGAAAACCATGTGTTTTCATGAATCTCTCTCTGTCTTAAGAGAAATCGAAAGAAGAAATACGAAAAAAACGCTATGTTTCCCACATTGCCAAGAATGGGGAGCAGAGCAATAGTGGAAACAAGAGCAATGTTAACTACAGCGTTCTTTTAGCAGTCCCATGAGAGTTCAGAATTGACATCGAAATGCAGTCTACGTCACACATCTCGTTTTGTGCAACATCATACAGAGGCCCCATATTACCTTTTCGAGTGAATGTAGAAGTCAACTTTTACAACACAAGTTTCCTGCTCAGTCAAAGACTATAGTTGAAAAGCAACTGGTGATTCACCTTCTACGTGGCAAGGGGTAACTAGAAAGCCATGTGTTTTCATGAATCTCTCTCTGTCTTAAGAGAAATCGAAAGAAGAAATACGAAAAAACGCTATGTTTCCCACATTGCCAAGAATGGGGAGCAGAGCAATAGTGGAAACAAGAGCAAAGTTAACTACAGCGTTCTTTTAGCAGTCCCATGAGAGTTCAGAATTGACATCGAAATGCAGTCTACGTCACACATCTCGTTTTGTGCAACATCATACAGAGGCCCCATATTACCTTTTCGAGTGAATGTAGAAGTCAACTTTTACAACACAAGTTTCCTGCTCAGTCAAAGACTATAGTTGAAAAGCAACTGGTGATTCACCTTCTACGTGGCAAGGGGTAACTAGAAAACCATGTGTTTTCATGAATCTCTCTCTGTCTTAAGAGAAATCGAAAGAAGAAATAGGAAAAAACGCTATGTTTCCACATTGCCAAGAATGGGGAGCAGAGCAATAGTGGAAACAAGAGCAAAGTTAACTACAGCGTTCTTTTAGCAGTCCCATGAGAGTTCAGAATTGACATCGAAATGCAGTCTACGTCACACATCTCGTTTTGTGCAACATCATACAGAGGCACCATATTACCTTTTCGAGTGAATGTAGAAGTCAACTTTTACAACACAAGTTTCCTGCTCAGTCAAAGACTATAGTTGAAAAGCAACTGGTGATTCACCTTCTACGTGGCAAGGGGTAACTAGAAAGCCATGTGTTTTCATGAATCTCTCTCTGTCTTAAGAGAAATCGAAAGAAGAAATACGAAAAAACGCTATGTTTCCCACATTGCCAAGAATGGGGAGCAGAGCAATAGTGGAAACAAGAGCAAAGTTAACTACAGCGTTCTTTTAGCAGTCCCATGAGAGTTCAGAATTGACATCGAAATGCAGTCTACGTCACACATCTCGTTTTGTGCAACATCATACAGAGGCCCCATATTACCTTTTCGAGTGAATGTAGAAGTCAACTTTTACAACACAAGTTTCCTGCTCAGTCAAAGACTATAGTTGAAAAGCAACTGGTGATTCACCTTCTACGTGGCAAGGGGTAACTAGAAAACCATGTGTTTTCATGAATCTCTCTCTGTCTTAAGAGAAATCGAAAGAAGAAATAGGAAAAAACGCTATGTTTCCCACATTGCCAAGAATGGGGAGCAGAGCAATAGTGGAAACAAGAGCAAAGTTAACTACAGCGTTCTTTTAGCAGTCCCATGAGAGTTCAGAATTGACATCGAAATGCAGTCTACGTCACACATCTCGTTTTGTGCAACATCATACAGAGGCCCCATATTACCTTTTCGAGTGAATGTAGAAGTCAACTTTTACAACACAAGTTTCCTGCTCAGTCAAAGACTATAGTTGAAAAGCAACTGGTGATTCACCTTCTACGTGGCAAGGGGTAACTAGAAAACCATGTGTTTTCATGAATCTCTCTCTGTCTTAAGAGAAATCGAAAGAAGAAATACGAAAAAACGCTATGTTTCCGACATTGCCAAGAATGGGGAGCAGAGCAATAGTGGAAAAAAGAGCAATGTTAACTACAGCGTTCTTTTAGCAGTCCCATGAGAGTTCAGAATTGACATCGAAATGCAGTCTACGTCACACATCTCGTTTTGTGCAACATCATACAGAGGCCCCATATTACCTTTTCGAGTGAATGTAGAAGTCAACTTTTACAACACAAGTTTCCTGCTCAGTCAAAGACTATAGTTGAAAAGCAACTGGTGATTCACCTTCTACGTGGCAAGGGGTAACTAGAAAACCATGTGTTTTCATGAATCTCTCTCTGTCTTAAGAGAAATCGAAAGAAGAAATACGAAAAAACGCTATGTTTCCCACATTGCCAAGAATGGGGAGCAGAGCAATAGTGGAAACAAGAGCAAAGTTAACTACAGCGTTCTTTTAGCAGTCCCATGAGAGTTCAGAATTGACATCGAAATGCAGTCTACGTCACACATCTCGTTTTGTGCAACATCATACAGAGGCCCCATATTACCTTTTCGAGTGAATGTAGAAGTCAACTTTTACAACACAAGTTTCCTGCTCAGTCAAAGACTATAGTTGAAAAGCAACTGGTGATTCACCTTCTACGTGGCAAGGGGTAACTAGAAAACCATGTGTTTTCATGAATCTCTCTCTGTCTTAAGAGAAATCGAAAGAAGAAATACGAAAAAACGCTATGTTTCCCACATTGCCAAGAATGGGGAGCAGAGCAATAGTGGAAACAAGAGCAATGTTAACTACAGCGTTCTTTTAGCAGTCCCATGAGAGTTCAGAATTGACATCGAAATGCAGTCTACGTCACACATCTCGTTTTGTGCAACATCATACAGAGGCCCCATATTACCTTTTCGAGTGAATGTAGAAGTCAACTTTTACAACACAAGTTTCCTGCTCAGTCAAAGACTATAGTTGAAAAGCAACTGGTGATTCACCTTCTACGTGGCAAGGGGTAACTAGAAAGCCATGTGTTTTCATGAATCTCTCTCTGTCTTAAGAGAAATCGAAAGAAGAAATACGAAAAAACGCTATGTTTCCCACATTGCCAAGAATGGGGAGCAGAGCAATAGTGGAAACAAGAGCAAAGTTAACTACAGCGTTCTTTTAGCAGTCCCATGAGAGTTCAGAATTGACATCGAAATGCAGTCTACGTCACACATCTCGTTTTGTGCAACATCATACAGAGGCCCCATATTACCTTTTCGAGTGAATGTAGAAGTCAACTTTTACAACACAAGTTTCCTGCTCAGTCAAAGACTATAGTTGAAAAGCAACTGGTGATTCACCTTCTACGTGGCAAGGGGTAACTAGAAAACCATGTGTTTTCATGAATCTCTCTCTGTCTTAAGAGAAATCGAAAGAAGAAATACGAAAAAACGCTATGTTTCCCACATTGCCAAGAATGGGGAGCAGAGCAATAGTGGAAACAAGAGCAAAGTTAACTACAGCGTTCTTTTAGCAGTCCCATGAGAGTTCAGAATTGACATCGAAATGCAGTCTACGTCACACATCTCGTTTTGTGCAACATCATACAGAGGCCCCATATTACCTTTTCGAGTGAATGTAGAAGTCAACTTTTACAACACAAGTTTCCTGCTCAGTCAAAGACTATAGTTGAAAAGCAACTGGTGATTCACCTTCTACGTGGCAAGGGGTAACTAGAAAACCATGTGTTTTCATGAATCTCTCTCTGTCTTAAGAGAAATCGAAAGAAGAAATAGGAAAAAACGCTATGTTTCCCACATTGCCAAGAATGGGGAGCAGAGCAATAGTGGAAACAAGAGCAAAGTTAACTACAGCGTTCTTTTAGCAGTCCCATGAGAGTTCAGAATTGACATCGAAATGCAGTCTACGTCACACATCTCGTTTTGTGCAACATCATACAGAGGCCCCATATTACCTTTTCGAGTGAATGTAGAAGTCAACTTTTACAACACAAGTTTCCTGCTCAGTCAAAGACTATAGTTGAAAAGCAACTGGTGATTCACCTTCTACGTGGCAAGGGGTAACTAGAAAACCATGTGTTTTCATCAATCTCTCTCTGTCTTAAGAGAAATCGAAAGAAGAAATACGAAAAAACGCTATGTTTCCCACATTGCCAAGAATGGGGAGCAGAGCAATAGTGGAAACAAGAGCAAAGTTAACTACAGCGTTCTTTTAGCAGTCCCATGAGAGTTCAGAATTGACATCGAAATGCAGTCTACGTCACACATCTCGTTTTGTGCAACATCATACAGAGGCCCCATATTACCTTTTCGAGTGAATGTAGAAGTCAACTTTTACAACACAAGTTTCCTGCTCAGTCAAAGACTATAGTTGAAAAGCAACTGGTGATTCACCTTCTACGTGGCAAGGGGTAACTAGAAAACCATGTGTTTTCATGAATCTCTCTCTGTCTTAAGAGAAATCGAAAGAAGAAATAGGAAAAAACGCTATGTTTCCCACATTGCCAAGAATGGGGAGCAGAGCAATAGTGGAAACAAGAGCAAAGTTAACTACAGCGTTCTTTTAGCAGTCCCATGAGAGTTCAGAATTGACATCGAAATGCAGTCTACGTCACACATCTCGTTTTGTGCAACATCATACAGAGGCCCCATATTACCTTTTCGAGTGAATGTAGGTCAACTTTTACAACACAAGTTTCCTGCTCAGTCAAAGACTATAGTTGAAAAGCAACTGGTGATTCACCTTCTACGTGGCAAGGGGTAACTAGAAAACCATGTGTTTTCATGAATCTCTCTCTGTCTTAAGAGAAATCGAAAGAAGAAATACGAAAAAACGCTATGTTTCCCACATTGCCAAGAATGGGGAGCAGAGCAATAGTGGAAACAAGAGCAATGTTAACTACAGCGTTCTTTTAGCAGTCCCATGAGAGTTCAGAATTGACATCGAAATGCAGTCTACGTCACACATCTCGTTTTGTGCAACATCATACAGAGGCCCCATATTACCTTTTCGAGTGAATGTAGAAGTCAACTTTTACAACACAAGTTTCCTGCTCAGTCAAAGACTATAGTTGAAAAGCAACTGGTGATTCACCTTCTACGTGGCAAGGGGTAACTAGAAAGCCATGTGTTTTCATGAATCTCTCTCTGTCTTAAGAGAAATCGAAAGAAGAAATACGAAAAAACGCTATGTTTCCCACATTGCCAAGAATGGGGAGCAGAGCAATAGTGGAAACAAGAGCAAAGTTAACTACAGCGTTCTTTTAGCAGTCCCATGAGAGTTCAGAATTGACATCGAAATGCAGTCTACGTCACACATCTCGTTTTGTGCAACATCATACAGAGGCCCCATATTACCTTTTCGAGTGAATGTAGAAGTCAACTTTTACAACACAAGTTTCCTGCTCAGTCAAAGACTATAGTTGAAAAGCAACTGGTGATTCACCTTCTACGTGGCAAGGGGTAACTAGAAAACCATGTGTTTTCATGAATCTCTCTCTGTCTTAAGAGAAATCGAAAGAAGAAATAGGAAAAAACGCTATGTTTCCCACATTGCCAAGAATGGGGAGCAGAGCAATAGTGGAAACAAGAGCAAAGTTAACTACAGCGTTCTTTTAGCAGTCCCATGAGAGTTCAGAATTGACATCGAAATGCAGTCTACGTCACACATCTCGTTTTGTGCAACATCATACAGAGGCACCATATTACCTTTTCGAGTGAATGTAGAAGTCAACTTTTACAACACAAGTTTCCTGCTCAGTCAAAGACTATAGTTGAAAAGCAACTGGTGATTCACCTTCTACGTGGCAAGGGGTAACTAGAAAGCCATGTGTTTTCATGAATCTCTCTCTGTCTTAAGAGAAATCGAAAGAAGAAATACGAAAAAACGCTATGTTTCCCACATTGCCAAGAATGGGGAGCAGAGCAATAGTGGAAACAAGAGCAAAGTTAACTACAGCGTTCTTTTAGCAGTCCCATGAGAGTTCAGAATTGACATCGAAATGCAGTCTACGTCACACATCTCGTTTTGTGCAACATCATACAGAGGCCCCATATTACCTTTTCGAGTGAATGTAGAAGTCAACTTTTACAACACAAGTTTCCTGCTCAGTCAAAGACTATAGTTGAAAAGCAACTGGTGATTCACCTTCTACGTGGCAAGGGGTAACTAGAAAACCATGTGTTTTCATGAATCTCTCTCTGTCTTAAGAGAAATCGAAAGAAGAAATAGGAAAAAACGCTATGTTTCCCACATTGCCAAGAATGGGGAGCAGAGCAATAGTGGAAACAAGAGCAAAGTTAACTACAGCGTTCTTTTAGCAGTCCCATGAGAGTTCAGAATTGACATCGAAATGCAGTCTACGTCACACATCTCGTTTTGTGCAACATCATACAGAGGCCCCATATTACCTTTTCGAGTGAATGTAGAAGTCAACTTTTACAACACAAGTTTCCTGCTCAGTCAAAGACTATAGTTGAAAAGCAACTGGTGATTCACCTTCTACGTGGCAAGGGGTAACTAGAAAACCATGTGTTTTCATGAATCTCTCTCTGTCTTAAGAGAAATCGAAAGAAGAAATACGAAAAAACGCTATGTTTCCGACATTGCCAAGAATGGGGAGCAGAGCAATAGTGGAAAAAAGAGCAATGTTAACTACAGCGTTCTTTTAGCAGTCCCATGAGAGTTCAGAATTGACATCGAAATGCAGTCTACGTCACACATCTCGTTTTGTGCAACATCATACAGAGGCCCCATATTACCTTTTCGAGTGAATGTAGAAGTCAACTTTTACAACACAAGTTTCCTGCTCAGTCAAAGACTATAGTTGAAAAGCAACTGGTGATTCACCTTCTACGTGGCAAGGGGTAACTAGAAAACCATGTGTTTTCATGAATCTCTCTCTGTCTTAAGAGAAATCGAAAGAAGAAATACGAAAAAACGCTATGTTTCCCACATTGCCAAGAATGGGGAGCAGAGCAATAGTGGAAACAAGAGCAAAGTTAACTACAGCGTTCTTTTAGCAGTCCCATGAGAGTTCAGAATTGACATCGAAATGCAGTCTACGTCACACATCTCGTTTTGTGCAACATCATACAGAGGCCCCATATTACCTTTTCGAGTGAATGTAGAAGTCAACTTTTACAACACAAGTTTCCTGCTCAGTCAAAGACTATAGTTGAAAAGCAACTGGTGATTCACCTTCTACGTGGCAAGGGGTAACTAGAAAACCATGTGTTTTCATGAATCTCTCTCTGTCTTAAGAGAAATCGAAAGAAGAAATACGAAAAAACGCTATGTTTCCCACATTGCCAAGAATGGGGAGCAGAGCAATAGTGGAAACAAGAGCAATGTTAACTACAGCGTTCTTTTAGCAGTCCCATGAGAGTTCAGAATTGACATCGAAATGCAGTCTACGTCACACATCTCGTTTTGTGCAACATCATACAGAGGCCCCATATTACCTTTTCGAGTGAATGTAGAAGTCAACTTTTACAACACAAGTTTCCTGCTCAGTCAAAGACTATAGTTGAAAAGCAACTGGTGATTCACCTTCTACGTGGCAAGGGGTAACTAGAAAGCCATGTGTTTTCATGAATCTCTCTCTGTCTTAAGAGAAATCGAAAGAAGAAATACGAAAAAACGCTATGTTTCCCACATTGCCAAGAATGGGGAGCAGAGCAATAGTGGAAACAAGAGCAAAGTTAACTACAGCGTTCTTTTAGCAGTCCCATGAGAGTTCAGAATTGACATCGAAATGCAGTCTACGTCACACATCTCGTTTTGTGCAACATCATACAGAGGCCCCATATTACCTTTTCGAGTGAATGTAGAAGTCAACTTTTACAACACAAGTTTCCTGCTCAGTCAAAGACTATAGTTGAAAAGCAACTGGTGATTCACCTTCTACGTGGCAAGGGGTAACTAGAAAACCATGTGTTTTCATGAATCTCTCTCTGTCTTAAGAGAAATCGAAAGAAGAAATACGAAAAAACGCTATGTTTCCCACATTGCCAAGAATGGGGAGCAGAGCAATAGTGGAAACAAGAGCAAAGTTAACTACAGCGTTCTTTTAGCAGTCCCATGAGAGTTCAGAATTGACATCGAAATGCAGTCTACGTCACACATCTCGTTTTGTGCAACATCATACAGAGGCCCCATATTACCTTTTCGAGTGAATGTAGAAGTCAACTTTTACAACACAAGTTTCCTGCTCAGTCAAAGACTATAGTTGAAAAGCAACTGGTGATTCACCTTCTACGTGGCAAGGGGTAACTAGAAAACCATGTGTTTTCATGAATCTCTCTCTGTCTTAAGAGAAATCGAAAGAAGAAATAGGAAAAAACGCTATGTTTCCCACATTGCCAAGAATGGGGAGCAGAGCAATAGTGGAAACAAGAGCAAAGTTAACTACAGCGTTCTTTTAGCAGTCCCATGAGAGTTCAGAATTGACATCGAAATGCAGTCTACGTCACACATCTCGTTTTGTGCAACATCATACAGAGGCCCCATATTACCTTTTCGAGTGAATGTAGGTCAACTTTTACAACACAAGTTTCCTGCTCAGTCAAAGACTATAGTTGAAAAGCAACTGGTGATTCACCTTCTACGTGGCAAGGGGTAACTAGAAAACCATGTGTTTTCATGAATCTCTCTCTGTCTTAAGAGAAATCGAAAGAAGAAATACGAAAAAACGCTATGTTTCCCACATTGCCAAGAATGGGGAGCAGAGCAATAGTGGAAACAAGAGCAATGTTAACTACAGCGTTCTTTTAGCAGTCCCATGAGAGTTCAGAATTGACATCGAAATGCAGTCTACGTCACACATCTCGTTTTGTGCAACATCATACAGAGGCCCCATATTACCTTTTCGAGTGAATGTAGAAGTCAACTTTTACAACACAAGTTTCCTGCTCAGTCAAAGACTATAGTTGAAAAGCAACTGGTGATTCACCTTCTACGTGGCAAGGGGTAACTAGAAAGCCATGTGTTTTCATGAATCTCTCTCTGTCTTAAGAGAAATCGAAAGAAGAAATACGAAAAAACGCTATGTTTCCCACATTGCCAAGAATGGGGAGCAGAGCAATAGTGGAAACAAGAGCAAAGTTAACTACAGCGTTCTTTTAGCAGTCCCATGAGAGTTCAGAATTGACATCGAAATGCAGTCTACGTCACACATCTCGTTTTGTGCAACATCATACAGAGGCCCCATATTACCTTTTCGAGTGAATGTAGAAGTCAACTTTTACAACACAAGTTTCCTGCTCAGTCAAAGACTATAGTTGAAAAGCAACTGGTGATTCACCTTCTACGTGGCAAGGGGTAACTAGAAAACCATGTGTTTTCATGAATCTCTCTCTGTCTTAAGAGAAATCGAAAGAAGAAATAGGAAAAAACGCTATGTTTCCCACATTGCCAAGAATGGGGAGCAGAGCAATAGTGGAAACAAGAGCAAAGTTAACTACAGCGTTCTTTTAGCAGTCCCATGAGAGTTCAGAATTGACATCGAAATGCAGTCTACGTCACACATCTCGTTTTGTGCAACATCATACAGAGGCCCCATATTACCTTTTCGAGTGAATGTAGAAGTCAACTTTTACAACACAAGTTTCCTGCTCAGTCAAAGACTATAGTTGAAAAGCAACTGGTGATTCACCTTCTACGTGGCAAGGGGTAACTAGAAAACCATGTGTTTTCATGAATCTCTCTCTGTCTTAAGAGAAATCGAAAGAAGAAATACGAAAAAACGCTATGTTTCCGACATTGCCAAGAATGGGGAGCAGAGCAATAGTGGAAAAAAGAGCAATGTTAACTACAGCGTTCTTTTAGCAGTCCCATGAGAGTTCAGAATTGACATCGAAATGCAGTCTACGTCACACATCTCGTTTTGTGCAACATCATACAGAGGCCCCATATTACCTTTTCGAGTGAATGTAGAAGTCAACTTTTACAACACAAGTTTCCTGCTCAGTCAAAGACTATAGTTGAAAAGCAACTGGTGATTCACCTTCTACGTGGCAAGGGGTAACTAGAAAACCATGTGTTTTCATGAATCTCTCTCTGTCTTAAGAGAAATCGAAAGAAGAAATAGGAAAAAACGCTATGTTTCCCACATTGCCAAGAATGGGGAGCAGAGCAATAGTGGAAACAAGAGCAAAGTTAACTACAGCGTTCTTTTAGCAGTCCCATGAGAGTTCAGAATTGACATCGAAATGCAGTCTACGTCACACATCTCGTTTTGTGCAACATCATACAGAGGCCCCATATTACCTTTTCGAGTGAATGTAGAAGTCAACTTTTACAACACAAGTTTCCTGCTCAGTCAAAGACTATAGTTGAAAAGCAACTGGTGATTCACCTTCTACGTGGCAAGGGGTAACTAGAAAACCATGTGTTTTCATGAATCTCTCTCTGTCTTAAGAGAAATCGAAAGAAGAAATACGAAAAAACGCTATGTTTCCGACATTGCCAAGAATGGGGAGCAGAGCAATAGTGGAAAAAAGAGCAATGTTAACTACAGCGTTCTTTTAGCAGTCCCATGAGAGTTCAGAATTGACATCGAAATGCAGTCTACGTCACACATCTCGTTTTGTGCAACATCATACAGAGGCCCCATATTACCTTTTCGAGTGAATGTAGAAGTCAACTTTTACAACACAAGTTTCCTGCTCAGTCAAAGACTATAGTTGAAAAGCAACTGGTGATTCACCTTCTACGTGGCAAGGGGTAACTAGAAAACCATGTGTTTTCATGAATCTCTCTCTGTCTTAAGAGAAATCGAAAGAAGAAATACGAAAAAACGCTATGTTTCCCACATTGCCAAGAATGGGGAGCAGAGCAATAGTGGAAACAAGAGCAAAGTTAACTACAGCGTTCTTTTAGCAGTCCCATGAGAGTTCAGAATTGACATCGAAATGCAGTCTACGTCACACATCTCGTTTTGTGCAACATCATACAGAGGCCCCATATTACCTTTTCGAGTGAATGTAGAAGTCAACTTTTACAACACAAGTTTCCTGCTCAGTCAAAGACTATAGTTGAAAAGCAACTGGTGATTCACCTTCTACGTGGCAAGGGGTAACTAGAAAACCATGTGTTTTCATGAATCTCTCTGTCTTAAGAGAAATCGAAAGAAGAAATACGAAAAAACGCTATGTTTCCCACATTGCCAAGAATGGGGAGCAGAGCAATAGTGGAAACAAGAGCAATGTTAACTACAGCGTTCTTTTAGCAGTCCCATGAGAGTTCAGAATTGACATCGAAATGCAGTCTACGTCACACATCTCGTTTTGTGCAACATCATACAGAGGCCCCATATTACCTTTTCGAGTGAATGTAGAAGTCAACTTTTACAACACAAGTTTCCTGCTCAGTCAAAGACTATAGTTGAAAAGCAACTGGTGATTCACCTTCTACGTGGCAAGGGGTAACTAGAAAGCCATGTGTTTTCATGAATCTCTCTCTGTCTTAAGAGAAATCGAAAGAAGAAATACGAAAAAACGCTATGTTTCCCACATTGCCAAGAATGGGGAGCAGAGCAATAGTGGAAACAAGAGCAAAGTTAACTACAGCGTTCTTTTAGCAGTCCCATGAGAGTTCAGAATTGACATCGAAATGCAGTCTACGTCACACATCTCGTTTTGTGCAACATCATACAGAGGCCCCATATTACCTTTTCGAGTGAATGTAGAAGTCAACTTTTACAACACAAGTTTCCTGCTCAGTCAAAGACTATAGTTGAAAAGCAACTGGTGATTCACCTTCTACGTGGCAAGGGGTAACTAGAAAACCATGTGTTTTCATGAATCTCTCTCTGTCTTAAGAGAAATCGAAAGAAGAAATACGAAAAAACGCTATGTTTCCCACATTGCCAAGAATGGGGAGCAGAGCAATAGTGGAAACAAGAGCAAAGTTAACTACAGCGTTCTTTTAGCAGTCCCATGAGAGTTCAGAATTGACATCGAAATGCAGTCTACGTCACACATCTCGTTTTGTGCAACATCATACAGAGGCCCCATATTACCTTTTCGAGTGAATGTAGAAGTCAACTTTTACAACACAAGTTTCCTGCTCAGTCAAAGACTATAGTTGAAAAGCAACTGGTGATTCACCTTCTACGTGGCAAGGGGTAACTAGAAAACCATGTGTTTTCATGAATCTCTCTCTGTCTTAAGAGAAATCGAAAGAAGAAATAGGAAAAAACGCTATGTTTCCCACTTTGCCAAGAATGGGGAGCAGAGCAATAGTGGAAACAAGAGCAAAGTTAACTACAGCGTTCTTTTAGCAGTCCCATGAGAGTTCAGAATTGACATCGAAATGCAGTCTACGTCACACATCTCGTTTTGTGCAACATCATACAGAGGCCCCATATTACCTTTTCGAGTGAATGTAGGTCAACTTTTACAACACAAGTTTCCTGCTCAGTCAAAGACTATAGTTGAAAAGCAACTGGTGATTCACCTTCTACGTGGCAAGGGGTAACTAGAAAACCATGTGTTTTCATGAATCTCTCTCTGTCTTAAGAGAAATCGAAAGAAGAAATACGAAAAAACGCTATGTTTCCCACATTGCCAAGAATGGGGAGCAGAGCAATAGTGGAAACAAGAGCAATGTTAACTACAGCGTTCTTTTAGCAGTCCCATGAGAGTTCAGAATTGACATCGAAATGCAGTCTACGTCACACATCTCGTTTTGTGCAACATCATACAGAGGCCCCATATTACCTTTTCGAGTGAATGTAGAAGTCAACTTTTACAACACAAGTTTCCTGCTCAGTCAAAGACTATAGTTGAAAAGCAACTGGTGATTCACCTTCTACGTGGCAAGGGGTAACTAGAAAACCATGTGTTTTCATGAATCTCTCTCTGTCTTAAGAGAAATCGAAAGAAGAAATAGGAAAAAACGCTATGTTTCCCACTTTGCCAAGAATGGGGAGCAGAGCAATAGTGGAAACAAGAGCAAAGTTAACTACAGCGTTCTTTTAGCAGTCCCATGAGAGTTCAGAATTGACATCGAAATGCAGTCTACGTCACACATCTCGTTTTGTGCAACATCATACAGAGGCCCCATATTACCTTTTCGAGTGAATGTAGGTCAACTTTTACAACACAAGTTTCCTGCTCAGTCAAAGACTATAGTTGAAAAGCAACTGGTGATTCACCTTCTACGTGGCAAGGGGTAACTAGAAAACCATGTGTTTTCATGAATCTCTCTCTGTCTTAAGAGAAATCGAAAGAAGAAATACGAAAAAACGCTATGTTTCCCACATTGCCAAGAATGGGGAGCAGAGCAATAGTGGAAACAAGAGCAATGTTAACTACAGCGTTCTTTTAGCAGTCCCATGAGAGTTCAGAATTGACATCGAAATGCAGTCTACGTCACACATCTCGTTTTGTGCAACATCATACAGAGGCCCCATATTACCTTTTCGAGTGAATGTAGAAGTCAACTTTTACAACACAAGTTTCCTGCTCAGTCAAAGACTATAGTTGAAAAGCAACTGGTGATTCACCTTCTACGTGGCAAGGGGTAACTAGAAAGCCATGTGTTTTCATGAATCTCTCTCTGTCTTAAGAGAAATCGAAAGAAGAAATACGAAAAAACGCTATGTTTCCCACATTGCCAAGAATGGGGAGCAGAGCAATAGTGGAAACAAGAGCAAAGTTAACTACAGCGTTCTTTTAGCAGTCCCATGAGAGTTCAGAATTGACATCGAAATGCAGTCTACGTCACACATCTCGTTTTGTGCAACATCATACAGAGGCCCCATATTACCTTTTCGAGTGAATGTAGAAGTCAACTTTTACAACACAAGTTTCCTGCTCAGTCAAAGACTATAGTTGAAAAGCAACTGGTGATTCACCTTCTACGTGGCAAGGGGTAACTAGAAAACCATGTGTTTTCATGAATCTCTCTCTGTCTTAAGAGAAATCGAAAGAAGAAATACGAAAAAACGCTATGTTTCCCACATTGCCAAGAATGGGGAGCAGAGCAATAGTGGAAACAAGAGCAAAGTTAACTACAGCGTTCTTTTAGCAGTCCCATGAGAGTTCAGAATTGACATCGAAATGCAGTCTACGTCACACATCTCGTTTTGTGCAACATCATACAGAGGCCCCATATTACCTTTTCGAGTGAATGTAGAAGTCAACTTTTACAACACAAGTTTCCTGCTCAGTCAAAGACTATAGTTGAAAAGCAACTGGTGATTCACCTTCTACGTGGCAAGGGGTAACTAGAAAACCATGTGTTTTCATGAATCTCTCTCTGTCTTAAGAGAAATCGAAAGAAGAAATACGAAAAAACGCTATGTTTCCCACATTGCCAAGAATGGGGAGCAGAGCAATAGTGGAAACAAGAGCAATGTTAACTACAGCGTTCTTTTAGCAGTCCCATGAGAGTTCAGAATTGACATCGAAATGCAGTCTACGTCACACATCTCGTTTTGTGCAACATCATACAGAGGCCCCATATTACCTTTTCGAGTGAATGTAGAAGTCAACTTTTACAACACAAGTTTCCTGCTCAGTCAAAGACTATAGTTGAAAAGCAACTGGTGATTCACCTTCTACGTGGCAAGGGGTAACTAGAAAGCCATGTGTTTTCATGAATCTCTCTCTGTCTTAAGAGAAATCGAAAGAAGAAATACGAAAAAACGCTATGTTTCCCACATTGCCAAGAATGGGGAGCAGAGCAATAGTGGAAACAAGAGCAAAGTTAACTACAGCGTTCTTTTAGCAGTCCCATGAGAGTTCAGAATTGACATCGAAATGCAGTCTACGTCACACATCTCGTTTTGTGCAACATCATACAGAGGCCCCATATTACCTTTTCGAGTGAATGTAGAAGTCAACTTTTACAACACAAGTTTCCTGCTCAGTCAAAGACTATAGTTGAAAAGCAACTGGTGATTCACCTTCTACGTGGCAAGGGGTAACTAGAAAACCATGTGTTTTCATGAATCTCTCTGTCTTAAGAGAAATCGAAAGAAGAAATACGAAAAAACGCTATGTTTCCCACATTGCCAAGAATGGGGAGCAGAGCAATAGTGGAAACAAGAGCAATGTTAACTACAGCGTTCTTTTAGCAGTCCCATGAGAGTTCAGAATTGACATCGAAATGCAGTCTACGTCACACATCTCGTTTTGTGCAACATCATACAGAGGCCCCATATTACCTTTTCGAGTGAATGTAGAAGTCAACTTTTACAACACAAGTTTCCTGCTCAGTCAAAGACTATAGTTGAAAAGCAACTGGTGATTCACCTTCTACGTGGCAAGGGGTAACTAGAAAGCCATGTGTTTTCATGAATCTCTCTCTGTCTTAAGAGAAATCGAAAGAAGAAATACGAAAAAACGCTATGTTTCCCACATTGCCAAGAATGGGGAGCAGAGCAATAGTGGAAACAAGAGCAAAGTTAACTACAGCGTTCTTTTAGCAGTCCCATGAGAGTTCAGAATTGACATCGAAATGCAGTCTACGTCACACATCTCGTTTTGTGCAACATCATACAGAGGCCCCATATTACCTTTTCGAGTGAATGTAGAAGTCAACTTTTACAACACAAGTTTCCTGCTCAGTCAAAGACTATAGTTGAAAAGCAACTGGTGATTCACCTTCTACGTGGCAAGGGGTAACTAGAAAACCATGTGTTTTCATGAATCTCTCTCTGTCTTAAGAGAAATCGAAAGAAGAAATACGAAAAAACGCTATGTTTCCCACATTGCCAAGAATGGGGAGCAGAGCAATAGTGGAAACAAGAGCAAAGTTAACTACAGCGTTCTTTTAGCAGTCCCATGAGAGTTCAGAATTGACATCGAAATGCAGTCTACGTCACACATCTCGTTTTGTGCAACATCATACAGAGGCCCCATATTACCTTTTCGAGTGAATGTAGAAGTCAACTTTTACAACACAAGTTTCCTGCTCAGTCAAAGACTATAGTTGAAAAGCAACTGGTGATTCACCTTCTACGTGGCAAGGGGTAACTAGAAAACCATGTGTTTTCATGAATCTCTCTCTGTCTTAAGAGAAATCGAAAGAAGAAATAGGAAAAAACGCTATGTTTCCCACTTTGCCAAGAATGGGGAGCAGAGCAATAGTGGAAACAAGAGCAAAGTTAACTACAGCGTTCTTTTAGCAGTCCCATGAGAGTTCAGAATTGACATCGAAATGCAGTCTACGTCACACATCTCGTTTTGTGCAACATCATACAGAGGCCCCATATTACCTTTTCGAGTGAATGTAGGTCAACTTTTACAACACAAGTTTCCTGCTCAGTCAAAGACTATAGTTGAAAAGCAACTGGTGATTCACCTTCTACGTGGCAAGGGGTAACTAGAAAACCATGTGTTTTCATGAATCTCTCTCTGTCTTAAGAGAAATCGAAAGAAGAAATACGAAAAAACGCTATGTTTCCCACATTGCCAAGAATGGGGAGCAGAGCAATAGTGGAAACAAGAGCAATGTTAACTACAGCGTTCTTTTAGCAGTCCCATGAGAGTTCAGAATTGACATCGAAATGCAGTCTACGTCACACATCTCGTTTTGTGCAACATCATACAGAGGCCCCATATTACCTTTTCGAGTGAATGTAGAAGTCAACTTTTACAACACAAGTTTCCTGCTCAGTCAAAGACTATAGTTGAAAAGCAACTGGTGATTCACCTTCTACGTGGCAAGGGGTAACTAGAAAGCCATGTGTTTTCATGAATCTCTCTCTGTCTTAAGAGAAATCGAAAGAAGAAATACGAAAAAACGCTATGTTTCCCACATTGCCAAGAATGGGGAGCAGAGCAATAGTGGAAACAAGAGCAAAGTTAACTACAGCGTTCTTTTAGCAGTCCCATGAGAGTTCAGAATTGACATCGAAATGCAGTCTACGTCACACATCTCGTTTTGTGCAACATCATACAGAGGCCCCATATTACCTTTTCGAGTGAATGTAGAAGTCAACTTTTACAACACAAGTTTCCTGCTCAGTCAAAGACTATAGTTGAAAAGCAACTGGTGATTCACCTTCTACGTGGCAAGGGGTAACTAGAAAACCATGTGTTTTCATGAATCTCTCTCTGTCTTAAGAGAAATCGAAAGAAGAAATACGAAAAAACGCTATGTTTCCCACATTGCCAAGAATGGGGAGCAGAGCAATAGTGGAAACAAGAGCAAAGTTAACTACAGCGTTCTTTTAGCAGTCCCATGAGAGTTCAGAATTGACATCGAAATGCAGTCTACGTCACACATCTCGTTTTGTGCAACATCATACAGAGGCCCCATATTACCTTTTCGAGTGAATGTAGAAGTCAACTTTTACAACACAAGTTTCCTGCTCAGTCAAAGACTATAGTTGAAAAGCAACTGGTGATTCACCTTCTACGTGGCAAGGGGTAACTAGAAAACCATGTGTTTTCATGAATCTCTCTCTGTCTTAAGAGAAATCGAAAGAAGAAATACGAAAAAACGCTATGTTTCCCACATTGCCAAGAATGGGGAGCAGAGCAATAGTGGAAACAAGAGCAATGTTAACTACAGCGTTCTTTTAGCAGTCCCATGAGAGTTCAGAATTGACATCGAAATGCAGTCTACGTCACACATCTCGTTTTGTGCAACATCATACAGAGGCCCCATATTACCTTTTCGAGTGAATGTAGAAGTCAACTTTTACAACACAAGTTTCCTGCTCAGTCAAAGACTATAGTTGAAAAGCAACTGGTGATTCACCTTCTACGTGGCAAGGGGTAACTAGAAAGCCATGTGTTTTCATGAATCTCTCTCTGTCTTAAGAGAAATCGAAAGAAGAAATACGAAAAAACGCTATGTTTCCCACATTGCCAAGAATGGGGAGCAGAGCAATAGTGGAAACAAGAGCAAAGTTAACTACAGCGTTCTTTTAGCAGTCCCATGAGAGTTCAGAATTGACATCGAAATGCAGTCTACGTCACACATCTCGTTTTGTGCAACATCATACAGAGGCCCCATATTACCTTTTCGAGTGAATGTAGAAGTCAACTTTTACAACACAAGTTTCCTGCTCAGTCAAAGACTATAGTTGAAAAGCAACTGGTGATTCACCTTCTACGTGGCAAGGGGTAACTAGAAAACCATGTGTTTTCATGAATCTCTCTCTGTCTTAAGAGAAATCGAAAGAAGAAATACGAAAAAACGCTATGTTTCCCACATTGCCAAGAATGGGGAGCAGAGCAATAGTGGAAACAAGAGCAATGTTAACTACAGCGTTCTTTTAGCAGTCCCATGAGAGTTCAGAATTGACATCGAAATGCAGTCTACGTCACACATCTCGTTTTGTGCAACATCATACAGAGGCCCCATATTACCTTTTCGAGTGAATGTAGGTCAACTTTTACAACACAAGTTTCCTGCTCAGTCAAAGACTATAGTTGAAAAGCAACTGGTGATTCACCTTCTACGTGGCAAGGGGTAACTAGAAAACCATGTGTTTTCATGAATCTCTCTCTGTCTTAAGAGAAATCGAAAGAAGAAATACGAAAAAACGCTATGTTTCCCACATTGCCAAGAATGGGGAGCAGAGCAATAGTGGAAACAAGAGCAATGTTAACTACAGCGTTCTTTTAGCAGTCCCATGAGAGTTCAGAATTGACATCGAAATGCAGTCTACGTCACACATCTCGTTTTGTGCAACATCATACAGAGGCCCCATATTACCTTTTCGAGTGAATGTAGAAGTCAACTTTTACAACACAAGTTTCCTGCTCAGTCAAAGACTATAGTTGAAAAGCAACTGGTGATTCACCTTCTACGTGGCAAGGGGTAACTAGAAAGCCATGTGTTTTCATGAATCTCTCTCTGTCTTAAGAGAAATCGAAAGAAGAAATAGGAAAAAACGCTATGTTTCCCACATTGCCAAGAATGGGGAGCAGAGCAATAGTGGAAACAAGAGCAAAGTTAACTACAGCGTTCTTTTAGCAGTCCCATGAGAGTTCAGAATTGACATCGAAATGCAGTCTACGTCACACATCTCGTTTTGTGCAACATCATACAGAGGCCCCATATTACCTTTTCGAGTGAATGTAGAAGTCAACTTTTACAACACAAGTTTCCTGCTCAGTCAAAGACTATAGTTGAAAAGCAACTGGTGATTCACCTTCTACGTGGCAAGGGGTAACTAGAAAACCATGTGTTTTCATGAATCTCTCTCTGTCTTAAGAGAAATCGAAAGAAGAAATACGAAAAAACGCTATGTTTCCCACATTGCCAAGAATGGGGAGCAGAGCAATAGTGGAAACAAGAGCAAAGTTAACTACAGCGTTCTTTTAGCAGTCCCATGAGAGTTCAGAATTGACATCGAAATGCAGTCTACGTCACACATCTCGTTTTGTGCAACATCATACAGAGGCCCCATATTACCTTTTCGAGTGAATGTAGAAGTCAACTTTTACAACACAAGTTTCCTGCTCAGTCAAAGACTATAGTTGAAAAGCAACTGGTGATTCACCTTCTACGTGGCAAGGGGTAACTAGAAAACCATGTGTTTTCATGAATCTCTCTCTGTCTTAAGAGAAATCGAAAGAAGAAATACGAAAAAACGCTATGTTTCCCACATTGCCAAGAATGGGGAGCAGAGCAATAGTGGAAACAAGAGCAATGTTAACTACAGCGTTCTTTTAGCAGTCCCATGAGAGTTCAGAATTGACATCGAAATGCAGTCTACGTCACACATCTCGTTTTGTGCAACATCATACAGAGGCCCCATATTACCTTTTCGAGTGAATGTAGAAGTCAACTTTTACAACACAAGTTTCCTGCTCAGTCAAAGACTATAGTTGAAAAGCAACTGGTGATTCACCTTCTACGTGGCAAGGGGTAACTAGAAAGCCATGTGTTTTCATGAATCTCTCTCTGTCTTAAGAGAAATCGAAAGAAGAAATACGAAAAAACGCTATGTTTCCCACATTGCCAAGAATGGGGAGCAGAGCAATAGTGGAAACAAGAGCAAAGTTAACTACAGCGTTCTTTTAGCAGTCCCATGAGAGTTCAGAATTGACATCGAAATGCAGTCTACGTCACACATCTCGTTTTGTGCAACATCATACAGAGGCCCCATATTACCTTTTCGAGTGAATGTAGAAGTCAACTTTTACAACACAAGTTTCCTGCTCAGTCAAAGACTATAGTTGAAAAGCAACTGGTGATTCACCTTCTACGTGGCAAGGGGTAACTAGAAAACCATGTGTTTTCATGAATCTCTCTCTGTCTTAAGAGAAATCGAAAGAAGAAATACGAAAAAACGCTATGTTTCCCACATTGCCAAGAATGGGGAGCAGAGCAATAGTGGAAACAAGAGCAAAGTTAACTACAGCGTTCTTTTAGCAGTCCCATGAGAGTTCAGAATTGACATCGAAATGCAGTCTACGTCACACATCTCGTTTTGTGCAACATCATACAGAGGCCCCATATTACCTTTTCGAGTGAATGTAGAAGTCAACTTTTACAACACAAGTTTCCTGCTCAGTCAAAGACTATAGTTGAAAAGCAACTGGTGATTCACCTTCTACGTGGCAAGGGGTAACTAGAAAACCATGTGTTTTCATGAATCTCTCTCTGTCTTAAGAGAAATCGAAAGAAGAAATAGGAAAAAACGCTATGTTTCCCACATTGCCAAGAATGGGGAGCAGAGCAATAGTGGAAACAAGAGCAAAGTTAACTACAGCGTTCTTTTAGCAGTCCCATGAGAGTTCAGAATTGACATCGAAATGCAGTCTACGTCACACATCTCGTTTTGTGCAACATCATACAGAGGCCCCATATTACCTTTTCGAGTGAATGTAGGTCAACTTTTACAACACAAGTTTCCTGCTCAGTCAAAGACTATAGTTGAAAAGCAACTGGTGATTCACCTTCTACGTGGCAAGGGGTAACTAGAAAACCATGTGTTTTCATGAATCTCTCTCTGTCTTAAGAGAAATCGAAAGAAGAAATACGAAAAAACGCTATGTTTCCCACATTGCCAAGAATGGGGAGCAGAGCAATAGTGGAAACAAGAGCAATGTTAACTACAGCGTTCTTTTAGCAGTCCCATGAGAGTTCAGAATTGACATCGAAATGCAGTCTACGTCACACATCTCGTTTTGTGCAACATCATACAGAGGCCCCATATTACCTTTTCGAGTGAATGTAGAAGTCAACTTTTACAACACAAGTTTCCTGCTCAGTCAAAGACTATAGTTGAAAAGCAACTGGTGATTCACCTTCTACGTGGCAAGGGGTAACTAGAAAGCCATGTGTTTTCATGAATCTCTCTCTGTCTTAAGAGAAATCGAAAGAAGAAATACGAAAAAACGCTATGTTTCCCACATTGCCAAGAATGGGGAGCAGAGCAATAGTGGAAACAAGAGCAAAGTTAACTACAGCGTTCTTTTAGCAGTCCCATGAGAGTTCAGAATTGACATCGAAATGCAGTCTACGTCACACATCTCGTTTTGTGCAACATCATACAGAGGCCCCATATTACCTTTTCGAGTGAATGTAGAAGTCAACTTTTACAACACAAGTTTCCTGCTCAGTCAAAGACTATAGTTGAAAAGCAACTGGTGATTCACCTTCTACGTGGCAAGGGGTAACTAGAAAACCATGTGTTTTCATGAATCTCTCTCTGTCTTAAGAGAAATCGAAAGAAGAAATAGGAAAAAACGCTATGTTTCCCACATTGCCAAGAATGGGGAGCAGAGCAATAGTGGAAACAAGAGCAAAGTTAACTACAGCGTTCTTTTAGCAGTCCCATGAGAGTTCAGAATTGACATCGAAATGCAGTCTACGTCACACATCTCGTTTTGTGCAACATCATACAGAGGCCCCATATTACCTTTTCGAGTGAATGTAGAAGTCAACTTTTACAACACAAGTTTCCTGCTCAGTCAAAGACTATAGTTGAAAAGCAACTGGTGATTCACCTTCTACGTGGCAAGGGGTAACTAGAAAACCATGTGTTTTCATGAATCTCTCTCTGTCTTAAGAGAAATCGAAAGAAGAAATACGAAAAAACGCTATGTTTCCCACATTGCCAAGAATGGGGAGCAGAGCAATAGTGGAAACAAGAGCAATGTTAACTACAGCGTTCTTTTAGCAGTCCCATGAGAGTTCAGAATTGACATCGAAATGCAGTCTACGTCACACATCTCGTTTTGTGCAACATCATACAGAGGCCCCATATTACCTTTTCGAGTGAATGTAGAAGTCAACTTTTACAACACAAGTTTCCTGCTCAGTCAAAGACTATAGTTGAAAAGCAACTGGTGATTCACCTTCTACGTGGCAAGGGGTAACTAGAAAGCCATGTGTTTTCATGAATCTCTCTCTGTCTTAAGAGAAATCGAAAGAAGAAATACGAAAAAACGCTATGTTTCCCACATTGCCAAGAATGGGGAGCAGAGCAATAGTGGAAACAAGAGCAAAGTTAACTACAGCGTTCTTTTAGCAGTCCCATGAGAGTTCAGAATTGACATCGAAATGCAGTCTACGTCACACATCTCGTTTTGTGCAACATCATACAGAGGCCCCATATTACCTTTTCGAGTGAATGTAGAAGTCAACTTTTACAACACAAGTTTCCTGCTCAGTCAAAGACTATAGTTGAAAAGCAACTGGTGATTCACCTTCTACGTGGCAAGGGGTAACTAGAAAACCATGTGTTTTCATGAATCTCTCTCTGAAGAGAAATCGAAAGAAGAAATACGAAAAAACGCTATGTTTCCCACATTGCCAAGAATGGGGAGCAGAGCAATAGTGGAAACAAGAGCAAAGTTAACTACAGCGTTCTTTTAGCAGTCCCATGAGAGTTCAGAATTGACATCGAAATGCAGTCTACGTCACACATCTCGTTTTGTGCAACATCATACAGAGGCCCCATATTACCTTTTCGAGTGAATGTAGAAGTCAACTTTTACAACACAAGTTTCCTGCTCAGTCAAAGACTATAGTTGAAAAGCAACTGGTGATTCACCTTCTACGTGGCAAGGGGTAACTAGAAAACCATGTGTTTTCATGAATCTCTCTCTGTCTTAAGAGAAATCGAAAGAAGAAATAGGAAAAAACGCTATGTTTCCCACATTGCCAAGAATGGGGAGCAGAGCAATAGTGGAAACAAGAGCAAAGTTAACTACAGCGTTCTTTTAGCAGTCCCATGAGAGTTCAGAATTGACATCGAAATGCAGTCTACGTCACACATCTCGTTTTGTGCAACATCATACAGAGGCCCCATATTACCTTTTCGAGTGAATGTAGGTCAACTTTTACAACACAAGTTTCCTGCTCAGTCAAAGACTATAGTTGAAAAGCAACTGGTGATTCACCTTCTACGTGGCAAGGGGTAACTAGAAAACCATGTGTTTTCATGAATCTCTCTCTGTCTTAAGAGAAATCGAAAGAAGAAATACGAAAAAACGCTATGTTTCCCACATTGCCAAGAATGGGGAGCAGAGCAATAGTGGAAACAAGAGCAATGTTAACTACAGCGTTCTTTTAGCAGTCCCATGAGAGTTCAGAATTGACATCGAAATGCAGTCTACGTCACACATCTCGTTTTGTGCAACATCATACAGAGGCCCCATATTACCTTTTCGAGTGAATGTAGAAGTCAACTTTTACAACACAAGTTTCCTGCTCAGTCAAAGACTATAGTTGAAAAGCAACTGGTGATTCACCTTCTACGTGGCAAGGGGTAACTAGAAAGCCATGTGTTTTCATGAATCTCTCTCTGTCTTAAGAGAAATCGAAAGAAGAAATACGAAAAAACGCTATGTTTCCCACATTGCCAAGAATGGGGAGCAGAGCAATAGTGGAAACAAGAGCAAAGTTAACTACAGCGTTCTTTTAGCAGTCCCATGAGAGTTCAGAATTGACATCGAAATGCAGTCTACGTCACACATCTCGTTTTGTGCAACATCATACAGAGGCCCCATATTACCTTTTCGAGTGAATGTAGAAGTCAACTTTTACAACACAAGTTTCCTGCTCAGTCAAAGACTATAGTTGAAAAGCAACTGGTGATTCACCTTCTACGTGGCAAGGGGTAACTAGAAAACCATGTGTTTTCATGAATCTCTCTCTGTCTTAAGAGAAATCGAAAGAAGAAATAGGAAAAAACGCTATGTTTCCCACATTGCCAAGAATGGGGAGCAGAGCAATAGTGGAAACAAGAGCAAAGTTAACTACAGCGTTCTTTTAGCAGTCCCATGAGAGTTCAGAATTGACATCGAAATGCAGTCTACGTCACACATCTCGTTTTGTGCAACATCATACAGAGGCCCCATATTACCTTTTCGAGTGAATGTAGAAGTCAACTTTTACAACACAAGTTTCCTGCTCAGTCAAAGACTATAGTTGAAAAGCAACTGGTGATTCACCTTCTACGTGGCAAGGGGTAACTAGAAAACCATGTGTTTTCATGAATCTCTCTCTGTCTTAAGAGAAATCGAAAGAAGAAATACGAAAAAACGCTATGTTTCCCACATTGCCAAGAATGGGGAGCAGAGCAATAGTGGAAACAAGAGCAATGTTAACTACAGCGTTCTTTTAGCAGTCCCATGAGAGTTCAGAATTGACATCGAAATGCAGTCTACGTCACACATCTCGTTTTGTGCAACATCATACAGAGGCCCCATATTACCTTTTCGAGTGAATGTAGAAGTCAACTTTTACAACACAAGTTTCCTGCTCAGTCAAAGACTATAGTTGAAAAGCAACTGGTGATTCACCTTCTACGTGGCAAGGGGTAACTAGAAAGCCATGTGTTTTCATGAATCTCTCTCTGTCTTAAGAGAAATCGAAAGAAGAAATACGAAAAAACGCTATGTTTCCCACATTGCCAAGAATGGGGAGCAGAGCAATAGTGGAAACAAGAGCAAAGTTAACTACAGCGTTCTTTTAGCAGTCCCATGAGAGTTCAGAATTGACATCGAAATGCAGTCTACGTCACACATCTCGTTTTGTGCAACATCATACAGAGGCCCCATATTACCTTTTCGAGTGAATGTAGAAGTCAACTTTTACAACACAAGTTTCCTGCTCAGTCAAAGACTATAGTTGAAAAGCAACTGGTGATTCACCTTCTACGTGGCAAGGGGTAACTAGAAAACCATGTGTTTTCATGAATCTCTCTCTGAAGAGAAATCGAAAGAAGAAATACGAAAAAACGCTATGTTTCCCACATTGCCAAGAATGGGGAGCAGAGCAATAGTGGAAACAAGAGCAAAGTTAACTACAGCGTTCTTTTAGCAGTCCCATGAGAGTTCAGAATTGACATCGAAATGCAGTCTACGTCACACATCTCGTTTTGTGCAACATCATACAGAGGCCCCATATTACCTTTTCGAGTGAATGTAGAAGTCAACTTTTACAACACAAGTTTCCTGCTCAGTCAAAGACTATAGTTGAAAAGCAACTGGTGATTCACCTTCTACGTGGCAAGGGGTAACTAGAAAACCATGTGTTTTCATGAATCTCTCTCTGTCTTAAGAGAAATCGAAAGAAGAAATAGGAAAAAACGCTATGTTTCCCACATTGCCAAGAATGGGGAGCAGAGCAATAGTGGAAACAAGAGCAAAGTTAACTACAGCGTTCTTTTAGCAGTCCCATGAGAGTTCAGAATTGACATCGAAATGCAGTCTACGTCACACATCTCGTTTTGTGCAACATCATACAGAGGCCCCATATTACCTTTTCGAGTGAATGTAGGTCAACTTTTACAACACAAGTTTCCTGCTCAGTCAAAGACTATAGTTGAAAAGCAACTGGTGATTCACCTTCTACGTGGCAAGGGGTAACTAGAAAACCATGTGTTTTCATGAATCTCTCTCTGTCTTAAGAGAAATCGAAAGAAGAAATACGAAAAAACGCTATGTTTCCCACATTGCCAAGAATGGGGAGCAGAGCAATAGTGGAAACAAGAGCAATGTTAACTACAGCGTTCTTTTAGCAGTCCCATGAGAGTTCAGAATTGACATCGAAATGCAGTCTACGTCACACATCTCGTTTTGTGCAACATCATACAGAGGCCCCATATTACCTTTTCGAGTGAATGTAGAAGTCAACTTTTACAACACAAGTTTCCTGCTCAGTCAAAGACTATAGTTGAAAAGCAACTGGTGATTCACCTTCTACGTGGCAAGGGGTAACTAGAAAGCCATGTGTTTTCATGAATCTCTCTCTGTCTTAAGAGAAATCGAAAGAAGAAATACGAAAAAACGCTATGTTTCCCACATTGCCAAGAATGGGGAGCAGAGCAATAGTGGAAACAAGAGCAAAGTTAACTACAGCGTTCTTTTAGCAGTCCCATGAGAGTTCAGAATTGACATCGAAATGCAGTCTACGTCACACATCTCGTTTTGTGCAACATCATACAGAGGCCCCATATTACCTTTTCGAGTGAATGTAGAAGTCAACTTTTACAACACAAGTTTCCTGCTCAGTCAAAGACTATAGTTGAAAAGCAACTGGTGATTCACCTTCTACGTGGCAAGGGGTAACTAGAAAACCATGTGTTTTCATGAATCTCTCTCTGTCTTAAGAGAAATCGAAAGAAGAAATAGGAAAAAACGCTATGTTTCCCACATTGCCAAGAATGGGGAGCAGAGCAATAGTGGAAACAAGAGCAAAGTTAACTACAGCGTTCTTTTAGCAGTCCCATGAGAGTTCAGAATTGACATCGAAATGCAGTCTACGTCACACATCTCGTTTTGTGCAACATCATACAGAGGCCCCATATTACCTTTTCGAGTGAATGTAGAAGTCAACTTTTACAACACAAGTTTCCTGCTCAGTCAAAGACTATAGTTGAAAAGCAACTGGTGATTCACCTTCTACGTGGCAAGGGGTAACTAGAAAGCCATGTGTTTTCATGAATCTCTCTCTGTCTTAAGAGAAATCGAAAGAAGAAATAGGAAAAAACGCTATGTTTCCCACATTGCCAAGAATGGGGAGCAGAGCAATAGTGGAAACAAGAGCAAAGTTAACTACAGCGTTCTTTTAGCAGTCCCATGAGAGTTCAGAATTGACATCGAAATGCAGTCTACGTCACACATCTCGTTTTGTGCAACATCATACAGAGGCCCCATATTACCTTTTCGAGTGAATGTAGAAGTCAACTTTTACAACACAAGTTTCCTGCTCAGTCAAAGACTATAGTTGAAAAGCAACTGGTGATTCACCTTCTACGTGGCAAGGGGTAACTAGAAAACCATGTGTTTTCATGAATCTCTCTCTGTCTTAAGAGAAATCGAAAGAAGAAATACGAAAAAACGCTATGTTTCCCACATTGCCAAGAATGGGGAGCAGAGCAATAGTGGAAACAAGAGCAAAGTTAACTACAGCGTTCTTTTAGCAGTCCCATGAGAGTTCAGAATTGACATCGAAATGCAGTCTACGTCACACATCTCGTTTTGTGCAACATCATACAGAGGCCCCATATTACCTTTTCGAGTGAATGTAGAAGTCAACTTTTACAACACAAGTTTCCTGCTCAGTCAAAGACTATAGTTGAAAAGCAACTGGTGATTCACCTTCTACGTGGCAAGGGGTAACTAGAAAACCATGTGTTTTCATGAATCTCTCTCTGTCTTAAGAGAAATCGAAAGAAGAAATACGAAAAAACGCTATGTTTCCCACATTGCCAAGAATGGGGAGCAGAGCAATAGTGGAAACAAGAGCAAAGTTAACTACAGCGTTCTTTTAGCAGTCCCATGAGAGTTCAGAATTGACATCGAAATGCAGTCTACGTCACACATCTCGTTTTGTGCAACATCATACAGAGGCCCCATATTACCTTTTCGAGTGAATGTAGAAGTCAACTTTTACAACACAAGTTTCCTGCTCAGTCAAAGACTATAGTTGAAAAGCAACTGGTGATTCACCTTCTACGTGGCAAGGGGTAACTAGAAAACCATGTGTTTTCATGAATCTCTCTCTGTCTTAAGAGAAATCGAAAGAAGAAATAGGAAAAAACGCTATGTTTCCCACATTGCCAAGAATGGGGAGCAGAGCAATAGTGGAAACAAGAGCAATGTTAACTACAGCGTTCTTTTAGCAGTCCCATGAGAGTTCAGAATTGACATCGAAATGCAGTCTACGTCACACATCTCGTTTTGTGCAACATCATACAGAGGCCCCATATTACCTTTTCGAGTGAATGTAGAAGTCAACTTTTACAACACAAGTTTCCTGCTCAGTCAAAGACTATAGTTGAAAAGCAACTGGTGATTCACCTTCTACGTGGCAAGGGGTAACTAGAAAGCCATGTGTTTTCATGAATCTCTCTCTGTCTTAAGAGAAATCGAAAGAAGAAATACGAAAAAACGCTATGTTTCCCACATTGCCAAGAATGGGGAGCAGAGCAATAGTGGAAACAAGAGCAAAGTTAACTACAGCGTTCTTTTAGCAGTCCCATGAGAGTTCAGAATTGACATCGAAATGCAGTCTACGTCACACATCTCGTTTTGTGCAACATCATACAGAGGCCCCATATTACCTTTTCGAGTGAATGTAGAAGTCAACTTTTACAACACAAGTTTCCTGCTCAGTCAAAGACTATAGTTGAAAAGCAACTGGTGATTCACCTTCTACGTGGCAAGGGGTAACTAGAAAACCATGTGTTTTCATGAATCTCTCTCTGTCTTAAGAGAAATCGAAAGAAGAAATAGGAAAAAACGCTATGTTTCCCACATTGCCAAGAATGGGGAGCAGAGCAATAGTGGAAACAAGAGCAAAGTTAACTACAGCGTTCTTTTAGCAGTCCCATGAGAGTTCAGAATTGACATCGAAATGCAGTCTACGTCACACATCTCGTTTTGTGCAACATCATACAGAGGCCCCATATTACCTTTTCGAGTGAATGTAGAAGTCAACTTTTACAACACAAGTTTCCTGCTCAGTCAAAGACTATAGTTGAAAAGCAACTGGTGATTCACCTTCTACGTGGCAAGGGGTAACTAGAAAACCATGTGTTTTCATGAATCTCTCTCTGTCTTAAGAGAAATCGAAAGAAGAAATACGAAAAAACGCTATGTTTCCCACATTGCCAAGAATGGGGAGCAGAGCAATAGTGGAAACAAGAGCAATGTTAACTACAGCGTTCTTTTAGCAGTCCCATGAGAGTTCAGAATTGACATCGAAATGCAGTCTACGTCACACATCTCGTTTTGTGCAACATCATACAGAGGCCCCATATTACCTTTTCGAGTGAATGTAGAAGTCAACTTTTACAACACAAGTTTCCTGCTCAGTCAAAGACTATAGTTGAAAAGCAACTGGTGATTCACCTTCTACGTGGCAAGGGGTAACTAGAAAGCCATGTGTTTTCATGAATCTCTCTCTGTCTTAAGAGAAATCGAAAGAAGAAATACGAAAAAACGCTATGTTTCCCACATTGCCAAGAATGGGGAGCAGAGCAATAGTGGAAACAAGAGCAAAGTTAACTACAGCGTTCTTTTAGCAGTCCCATGAGAGTTCAGAATTGACATCGAAATGCAGTCTACGTCACACATCTCGTTTTGTGCAACATCATACAGAGGCCCCATATTACCTTTTCGAGTGAATGTAGAAGTCAACTTTTACAACACAAGTTTCCTGCTCAGTCAAAGACTATAGTTGAAAAGCAACTGGTGATTCACCTTCTACGTGGCAAGGGGTAACTAGAAAACCATGTGTTTTCATGAATCTCTCTCTGAAGAGAAATCGAAAGAAGAAATACGAAAAAACGCTATGTTTCCCACATTGCCAAGAATGGGGAGCAGAGCAATAGTGGAAACAAGAGCAAAGTTAACTACAGCGTTCTTTTAGCAGTCCCATGAGAGTTCAGAATTGACATCGAAATGCAGTCTACGTCACACATCTCGTTTTGTGCAACATCATACAGAGGCCCCATATTACCTTTTCGAGTGAATGTAGAAGTCAACTTTTACAACACAAGTTTCCTGCTCAGTCAAAGACTATAGTTGAAAAGCAACTGGTGATTCACCTTCTACGTGGCAAGGGGTAACTAGAAAACCATGTGTTTTCATGAATCTCTCTCTGTCTTAAGAGAAATCGAAAGAAGAAATAGGAAAAAACGCTATGTTTCCCACATTGCCAAGAATGGGGAGCAGAGCAATAGTGGAAACAAGAGCAAAGTTAACTACAGCGTTCTTTTAGCAGTCCCATGAGAGTTCAGAATTGACATCGAAATGCAGTCTACGTCACACATCTCGTTTTGTGCAACATCATACAGAGGCCCCATATTACCTTTTCGAGTGAATGTAGGTCAACTTTTACAACACAAGTTTCCTGCTCAGTCAAAGACTATAGTTGAAAAGCAACTGGTGATTCACCTTCTACGTGGCAAGGGGTAACTAGAAAACCATGTGTTTTCATGAATCTCTCTCTGTCTTAAGAGAAATCGAAAGAAGAAATACGAAAAAACGCTATGTTTCCCACATTGCCAAGAATGGGGAGCAGAGCAATAGTGGAAACAAGAGCAATGTTAACTACAGCGTTCTTTTAGCAGTCCCATGAGAGTTCAGAATTGACATCGAAATGCAGTCTACGTCACACATCTCGTTTTGTGCAACATCATACAGAGGCCCCATATTACCTTTTCGAGTGAATGTAGAAGTCAACTTTTACAACACAAGTTTCCTGCTCAGTCAAAGACTATAGTTGAAAAGCAACTGGTGATTCACCTTCTACGTGGCAAGGGGTAACTAGAAAGCCATGTGTTTTCATGAATCTCTCTCTGTCTTAAGAGAAATCGAAAGAAGAAATACGAAAAAACGCTATGTTTCCCACATTGCCAAGAATGGGGAGCAGAGCAATAGTGGAAACAAGAGCAAAGTTAACTACAGCGTTCTTTTAGCAGTCCCATGAGAGTTCAGAATTGACATCGAAATGCAGTCTACGTCACACATCTCGTTTTGTGCAACATCATACAGAGGCCCCATATTACCTTTTCGAGTGAATGTAGAAGTCAACTTTTACAACACAAGTTTCCTGCTCAGTCAAAGACTATAGTTGAAAAGCAACTGGTGATTCACCTTCTACGTGGCAAGGGGTAACTAGAAAACCATGTGTTTTCATGAATCTCTCTCTGTCTTAAGAGAAATCGAAAGAAGAAATAGGAAAAAACGCTATGTTTCCCACATTGCCAAGAATGGGGAGCAGAGCAATAGTGGAAACAAGAGCAAAGTTAACTACAGCGTTCTTTTAGCAGTCCCATGAGAGTTCAGAATTGACATCGAAATGCAGTCTACGTCACACATCTCGTTTTGTGCAACATCATACAGAGGCCCCATATTACCTTTTCGAGTGAATGTAGAAGTCAACTTTTACAACACAAGTTTCCTGCTCAGTCAAAGACTATAGTTGAAAAGCAACTGGTGATTCACCTTCTACGTGGCAAGGGGTAACTAGAAAGCCATGTGTTTTCATGAATCTCTCTCTGTCTTAAGAGAAATCGAAAGAAGAAATAGGAAAAAACGCTATGTTTCCCACATTGCCAAGAATGGGGAGCAGAGCAATAGTGGAAACAAGAGCAAAGTTAACTACAGCGTTCTTTTAGCAGTCCCATGAGAGTTCAGAATTGACATCGAAATGCAGTCTACGTCACACATCTCGTTTTGTGCAACATCATACAGAGGCCCCATATTACCTTTTCGAGTGAATGTAGAAGTCAACTTTTACAACACAAGTTTCCTGCTCAGTCAAAGACTATAGTTGAAAAGCAACTGGTGATTCACCTTCTACGTGGCAAGGGGTAACTAGAAAACCATGTGTTTTCATGAATCTCTCTCTGTCTTAAGAGAAATCGAAAGAAGAAATACGAAAAAACGCTATGTTTCCCACATTGCCAAGAATGGGGAGCAGAGCAATAGTGGAAACAAGAGCAAAGTTAACTACAGCGTTCTTTTAGCAGTCCCATGAGAGTTCAGAATTGACATCGAAATGCAGTCTACGTCACACATCTCGTTTTGTGCAACATCATACAGAGGCCCCATATTACCTTTTCGAGTGAATGTAGAAGTCAACTTTTACAACACAAGTTTCCTGCTCAGTCAAAGACTATAGTTGAAAAGCAACTGGTGATTCACCTTCTACGTGGCAAGGGGTAACTAGAAAACCATGTGTTTTCATGAATCTCTCTCTGTCTTAAGAGAAATCGAAAGAAGAAATACGAAAAAACGCTATGTTTCCCACATTGCCAAGAATGGGGAGCAGAGCAATAGTGGAAACAAGAGCAAAGTTAACTACAGCGTTCTTTTAGCAGTCCCATGAGAGTTCAGAATTGACATCGAAATGCAGTCTACGTCACACATCTCGTTTTGTGCAACATCATACAGAGGCCCCATATTACCTTTTCGAGTGAATGTAGAAGTCAACTTTTACAACACAAGTTTCCTGCTCAGTCAAAGACTATAGTTGAAAAGCAACTGGTGATTCACCTTCTACGTGGCAAGGGGTAACTAGAAAACCATGTGTTTTCATGAATCTCTCTCTGTCTTAAGAGAAATCGAAAGAAGAAATAGGAAAAAACGCTATGTTTCCCACATTGCCAAGAATGGGGAGCAGAGCAATAGTGGAAACAAGAGCAATGTTAACTACAGCGTTCTTTTAGCAGTCCCATGAGAGTTCAGAATTGACATCAAATGCAGTCTACGTCACACATCTCGTTTTGTGCAACATCATACAGAGGCCCCATATTACCTTTTCGAGTGAATGTAGAAGTCAACTTTTACAACACAAGTTTCCTGCTCAGTCAAAGACTATAGTTGAAAAGCAACTGGTGATTCACCTTCTACGTGGCAAGGGGTAACTAGAAAGCCATGTGTTTTCATGAATCTCTCTCTGTCTTAAGAGAAATCGAAAGAAGAAATACGAAAAAACGCTATGTTTCCCACATTGCAAGAATGGGGAGCAGAGCAATAGTGGAAACAAGAGCAAAGTTAACTACAGCGTTCTTTTAGCAGTCCCATGAGAGTTCAGAATTGACATCGAAATGCAGTCTACGTCACACATCTCGTTTTGTGCAACATCATACAGAGGCCCCATATTACCTTTTCGAGTGAATGTAGAAGTCAACTTTTACAACACAAGTTTCCTGCTCAGTCAAAGACTATAGTTGAAAAGCAACTGGTGATTCACCTTCTACGTGGCAAGGGGTAACTAGAAAACCATGTGTTTTCATGAATCTCTCTCTGAAGAGAAATCGAAAGAAGAAATACGAAAAAACGCTATGTTTCCCACATTGCCAAGAATGGGGAGCAGAGCAATAGTGGAAACAAGAGCAAAGTTAACTACAGCGTTCTTTTAGCAGTCCCATGAGAGTTCAGAATTGACATCGAAATGCAGTCTACGTCACACATCTCGTTTTGTGCAACATCATACAGAGGCCCCATATTACCTTTTCGAGTGAATGTAGAAGTCAACTTTTACAACACAAGTTTCCTGCTCAGTCAAAGACTATAGTTGAAAAGCAACTGGTGATTCACCTTCTACGTGGCAAGGGGTAACTAGAAAACCATGTGTTTTCATGAATCTCTCTCTGTCTTAAGAGAAATCGAAAGAAGAAATACGAAAAAACGCTATGTTTCCCACATTGCCAAGAATGGGGAGCAGAGCAATAGTGGAAACAAGAGCAATGTTAACTACAGCGTTCTTTTAGCAGTCCCATGAGAGTTCAGAATTGACATCGAAATGCAGTCTACGTCACACATCTCGTTTTGTGCAACATCATACAGAGGCCCCATATTACCTTTTCGAGTGAATGTAGGTCAACTTTTACAACACAAGTTTCCTGCTCAGTCAAAGACTATAGTTGAAAAGCAACTGGTGATTCACCTTCTACGTGGCAAGGGGTAACTAGAAAACCATGTGTTTTCATGAATCTCTCTCTGTCTTAATGAGAAATCGAAAGAAGAAATACGAAAAAACGCTATGTTTCCCACATTGCCAAGAATGGGGAGCAGAGCAATAGTGGAAACAAGAGCAATGTTAACTACAGCGTTCTTTTAGCAGTCCCATGAGAGTTCAGAATTGACATCGAAATGCAGTCTACGTCACACATCTCGTTTTGTGCAACATCATACAGAGGCCCCATATTACCTTTTCGAGTGAATGTAGAAGTCAACTTTTACAACACAAGTTTCCTGCTCAGTCAAAGACTATAGTTGAAAAGCAACTGTGATTCACCTTCTACGTGGCAAGGGGTAACTAGAAAGCCATGTGTTTTCATGAATCTCTCTCTGTCTTAAGAGAAATCGAAAGAAGAAATAGGAAAAAACGCTATGTTTCCCACATTGCCAAGAATGGGGAGCAGAGCAATAGTGGAAACAAGAGCAAAGTTAACTACAGCGTTCTTTTAGCAGTCCCATGAGAGTTCAGAATTGACATCGAAATGCAGTCTACGTCACACATCTCGTTTTGTGCAACATCATACAGAGGCCCCATATTACCTTTTCGAGTGAATGTAGAAGTCAACTTTTACAACACAAGTTTCCTGCTCAGTCAAAGACTATAGTTGAAAAGCAACTGGTGATTCACCTTCTACGTGGCAAGGGGTAACTAGAAAACCATGTGTTTTCATGAATCTCTCTCTGTCTTAAGAGAAATCGAAAGAAGAAATACGAAAAAACGCTATGTTTCCCACATTGCCAAGAATGGGGAGCAGAGCAATAGTGGAAACAAGAGCAAAGTTAACTACAGCGTTCTTTTAGCAGTCCCATGAGAGTTCAGAATTGACATCGAAATGCAGTCTACGTCACACATCTCGTTTTGTGCAACATCATACAGAGGCCCCATATTACCTTTTCGAGTGAATGTAGAAGTCAACTTTTACAACACAAGTTTCCTGCTCAGTCAAAGACTATAGTTGAAAAGCAACTGGTGATTCACCTTCTACGTGGCAAGGGGTAACTAGAAAACCATGTGTTTTCATGAATCTCTCTCTGTCTTAAGAGAAATCGAAAGAAGAAATACGAAAAAACGCTATGTTTCCCACATTGCAAGAATGGGAGCAGAGCAATAGTGGAAACAAGAGCAATGTTAACTACAGCGTTCTTTTAGCAGTCCATGAGAGTTCAGAATTGACATCGAAATGCAGTCTACGTCACACATCTCGTTTTGTGCAACATCATACAGAGGCCCCATATTACCTTTTCGAGTGAATGTAGAAGTCAACTTTTACAACACAAGTTTCCCTGCTCAGTCAAAGACTATAGTTGAAAAGCAACTGGTGATTCACCTTCTACGTGGCAAGGGGTAACTAGAAAGCCATGTGTTTTCATGAATCTCTCTCTGTCTTAAGAGAAATCGAAAGAAGAAATACGAAAAAACGCTATGTTTCCCACATTGCCAAGAATGGGGAGCAGAGCAATAGTGGAAACAAGAGCAAAGTTAACTACAGCGTTCTTTTAGCAGTCCCATGAGAGTTCAGAATTGACATCGAAATGCAGTCTACGTCACACATCTCGTTTTGTGCAACATCATACAGAGGCCCCATATTACCTTTTCGAGTGAATGTAGAAGTCAACTTTTACAACACAAGTTTCCTGCTCAGTCAAAGACTATAGTTGAAAAGCAACTGGTGATTCACCTTCTACGTGGCAAGGGGTAACTAGAAAACCATGTGTTTTCATGAATCTCTCTCTGTCTTAAGAGAAATCGAAAGAAGAAATACGAAAAAACGCTATGTTTCCCACATTGCCAAGAATGGGGAGCAGAGCAATAGTGGAAACAAGAGCAAAGTTAACTACAGCGTTCTTTTAGCAGTCCCATGAGAGTTCAGAATTGACATCGAAATGCAGTCTACGTCACACATCTCGTTTTGTGCAACATCATACAGAGGCCCCATATTACCTTTTCGAGTGAATGTAGAAGTCAACTTTTACAACACAAGTTTCCTGCTCAGTCAAAGACTATAGTTGAAAAGCAACTGGTGATTCACCTTCTACGTGGCAAGGGGTAACTAGAAAACCATGTGTTTTCATGAATCTCTCTCTGTCTTAAGAGAAATCGAAAGAAGAAATAGGAAAAAACGCTATGTTTCCCACATTGCCAAGAATGGGGAGCAGAGCAATAGTGGAAACAAGAGCAAAGTTAACTACAGCGTTCTTTTAGCAGTCCCATGAGAGTTCAGAATTGACATCGAAATGCAGTCTACGTCACACATCTCGTTTTGTGCAACATCATACAGAGGCCCCATATTACCTTTTCGAGTGAATGTAGGTCAACTTTTACAACACAAGTTTCCTGCTCAGTCAAAGACTATAGTTGAAAAGCAACTGGTGATTCACCTTCTACGTGGCAAGGGGTAACTAGAAAACCATGTGTTTTCATGAATCTCTCTCTGTCTTAAGAGAAATCGAAAGAAGAAATACGAAAAAACGCTATGTTTCCCACATTGCCAAGAATGGGGAGCAGAGCAATAGTGGAAACAAGAGCAATGTTAACTACAGCGTTCTTTTAGCAGTCCCATGAGAGTTCAGAATTGACATCGAAATGCAGTCTACGTCACACATCTCGTTTTGTGCAACATCATACAGAGGCCCCATATTACCTTTTCGAGTGAATGTAGAAGTCAACTTTTACAACACAAGTTTCCTGCTCAGTCAAAGACTATAGTTGAAAAGCAACTGGTGATTCACCTTCTACGTGGCAAGGGGTAACTAGAAAGCCATGTGTTTTCATGAATCTCTCTCTGTCTTAAGAGAAATCGAAAGAAGAAATAGGAAAAAACGCTATGTTTCCCACATTGCCAAGAATGGGGAGCAGAGCAATAGTGGAAACAAGAGCAAAGTTAACTACAGCGTTCTTTTAGCAGTCCCATGAGAGTTCAGAATTGACATCGAAATGCAGTCTACGTCACACATCTCGTTTTGTGCAACATCATACAGAGGCCCCATATTACCTTTTCGAGTGAATGTAGAAGTCAACTTTTACAACACAAGTTTCCTGCTCAGTCAAAGACTATAGTTGAAAAGCAACTGGTGATTCACCTTCTACGTGGCAAGGGGTAACTAGAAAACCATGTGTTTTCATGAATCTCTCTCTGTCTTAAGAGAAATCGAAAGAAGAAATACGAAAAAACGCTATGTTTCCCACATTGCCAAGAATGGGGAAGCAGAGCAATAGTGGAAACAAGAGCAAAGTTAACTACAGCGTTCTTTTAGCAGTCCCATGAGAGTTCAGAATTGACATCGAAATGCAGTCTACGTCACACATCTCGTTTTGTGCAACATCATACAGAGGCCCCATATTACCTTTTCGAGTGAATGTAGAAGTCAACTTTTACAACACAAGTTTCCTGCTCAGTCAAAGACTATAGTTGAAAAGCAACTGGTGATTCACCTTCTACGTGGCAAGGGGTAACTAGAAAACCATGTGTTTTCATGAATCTCTCTCTGTCTTAAGAGAAATCGAAAGAAGAAATACGAAAAAACGCTATGTTTCCCACATTGCCAAGAATGGGGAGCAGAGCAATAGTGGAAACAAGAGCAATGTTAACTACAGCGTTCTTTTAGCAGTCCCATGAGAGTTCAGAATTGACATCGAAATGCAGTCTACGTCACACATCTCGTTTTGTGCAACATCATACAGAGGCCCCATATTACCTTTTCGAGTGAATGTAGAAGTCAACTTTTACAACACAAGTTTCCTGCTCAGTCAAAGACTATAGTTGAAAAGCAACTGGTGATTCACCTTCTACGTGGCAAGGGGTAACTAGAAAGCCATGTGTTTTCATGAATCTCTCTCTGTCTTAAGAGAAATCGAAAGAAGAAATACGAAAAAACGCTATGTTTCCCACATTGCCAAGAATGGGGAGCAGAGCAATAGTGGAAACAAGAGCAAAGTTAACTACAGCGTTCTTTTAGCAGTCCCATGAGAGTTCAGAATTGACATCGAAATGCAGTCTACGTCACACATCTCGTTTTGTGCAACATCATACAGAGGCCCCATATTACCTTTTCGAGTGAATGTAGAAGTCAACTTTTACAACACAAGTTTCCTGCTCAGTCAAAGACTATAGTTGAAAAGCAACTGGTGATTCACCTTCTACGTGGCAAGGGGTAACTAGAAAACCATGTGTTTTCATGAATCTCTCTCTGTCTTAAGAGAAATCGAAAGAAGAAATACGAAAAAAACGCTATGTTTCCCACATTGCCAAGAATGGGGAGCAGAGCAATAGTGGAAACAAGAGCAAAGTTAACTACAGCGTTCTTTTAGCAGTCCCATGAGAGTTCAGAATTGACATCGAAATGCAGTCTACGTCACACATCTCGTTTTGTGCAACATCATACAGAGGCCCCATATTACCTTTTCGAGTGAATGTAGAAGTCAACTTTTACAACACAAGTTTCCTGCTCAGTCAAAGACTATAGTTGAAAAGCAACTGGTGATTCACCTTCTACGTGGCAAGGGGTAACTAGAAAACCATGTGTTTTCATGAATCTCTCTCTGTCTTAAGAGAAATCGAAAGAAGAAATACGAAAAAACGCTATGTTTCCCACATTGCCAAGAATGGGGAGCAGAGCAATAGTGGAAACAAGAGCAATGTTAACTACAGCGTTCTTTTAGCAGTCCCATGAGAGTTCAGAATTGACATCGAAATGCAGTCTACGTCACACATCTCGTTTTGTGCAACATCATACAGAGGCCCCATATTACCTTTTCGAGTGAATGTAGAAGTCAACTTTTACAACACAAGTTTCCTGCTCAGTCAAAGACTATAGTTGAAAAGCAACTGGTGATTCACCTTCTACGTGGCAAGGGGTAACTAGAAAGCCATGTGTTTTCATGAATCTCTCTCTGTCTTAAGAGAAATCGAAAGAAGAAATAGGAAAAAACGCTATGTTTCCCACATTGCCAAGAATGGGGAGCAGAGCAATAGTGGAAACAAGAGCAAAGTTAACTACAGCGTTCTTTTAGCAGTCCCATGAGAGTTCAGAATTGACATCGAAATGCAGTCTACGTCACACATCTCGTTTTGTGCAACATCATACAGAGGCCCCATATTACCTTTTCGAGTGAATGTAGAAGTCAACTTTTACAACACAAGTTTCCTGCTCAGTCAAAGACTATAGTTGAAAAGCAACTGGTGATTCACCTTCTACGTGGCAAGGGGTAACTAGAAAACCATGTGTTTTCATGAATCTCTCTCTGTCTTAAGAGAAATCGAAAGAAGAAATACGAAAAAACGCTATGTTTCCCACATTGCCAAGAATGGGGAGCAGAGCAATAGTGGAAACAAGAGCAAAGTTAACTACAGCGTTCTTTTAGCAGTCCCATGAGAGTTCAGAATTGACATCGAAATGCAGTCTACGTCACACATCTCGTTTTGTGCAACATCATACAGAGGCCCCATATTACCTTTTCGAGTGAATGTAGAAGTCAACTTTTACAACACAAGTTTCCTGCTCAGTCAAAGACTATAGTTGAAAAGCAACTGGTGATTCACCTTCTACGTGGCAAGGGGTAACTAGAAAACCATGTGTTTTCATGAATCTCTCTCTGTCTTAAGAGAAATCGAAAGAAGAAATACGAAAAAACGCTATGTTTCCCACATTGCCAAGAATGGGGAGCAGAGCAATAGTGGAAACAAGAGCAATGTTAACTACAGCGTTCTTTTAGCAGTCCCATGAGAGTTCAGAATTGACATCGAAATGCAGTCTACGTCACACATCTCGTTTTGTGCAACATCATACAGAGGCCCCATATTACCTTTTCGAGTGAATGTAGAAGTCAACTTTTACAACACAAGTTTCCTGCTCAGTCAAAGACTATAGTTGAAAAGCAACTGGTGATTCACCTTCTACGTGGCAAGGGGTAACTAGAAAGCCATGTGTTTTCATGAATCTCTCTCTGTCTTAAGAGAAATCGAAAGAAGAAATAGGAAAAAACGCTATGTTTCCCACATTGCCAAGAATGGGGAGCAGAGCAATAGTGGAAACAAGAGCAAAGTTAACTACAGCGTTCTTTTAGCAGTCCCATGAGAGTTCAGAATTGACATCGAAATGCAGTCTACGTCACACATCTCGTTTTGTGCAACATCATACAGAGGCCCCATATTACCTTTTCGAGTGAATGTAGAAGTCAACTTTTACAACACAAGTTTCCTGCTCAGTCAAAGACTATAGTTGAAAAGCAACTGGTGATTCACCTTCTACGTGGCAAGGGGTAACTAGAAAACCATGTGTTTTCATGAATCTCTCTCTGTCTTAAGAGAAATCGAAAGAAGAAATACGAAAAAACGCTATGTTTCCCACATTGCCAAGAATGGGGAGCAGAGCAATAGTGGAAACAAGAGCAAAGTTAACTACAGCGTTCTTTTAGCAGTCCCATGAGAGTTCAGAATTGACATCGAAATGCAGTCTACGTCACACATCTCGTTTTGTGCAACATCATACAGAGGCCCCATATTACCTTTTCGAGTGAATGTAGAAGTCAACTTTTACAACACAAGTTTCCTGCTCAGTCAAAGACTATAGTTGAAAAGCAACTGGTTGATTCACCTTCTACGTGGCAAGGGGTAACTAGAAAACCATGTGTTTTCATGAATCTCTCTCTGTCTTAAGAGAAATCGAAAGAAGAAATACGAAAAAAACGCTATGTTTCCCACATTGCCAAGAATGGGGAGCAGAGCAATAGTGGAAACAAGAGCAATGTTAACTACAGCGTTCTTTTAGCAGTCCCATGAGAGTTCAGAATTGACATCGAAATGCAGTCTACGTCACACATCTCGTTTTGTGCAACATCATACAGAGGCCCCATATTACCTTTTCGAGTGAATGTAGAAGTCAACTTTTACAACACAAGTTTCCTGCTCAGTCAAAGACTATAGTTGAAAAGCAACTGGTGATTCACCTTCTACGTGGCAAGGGGTAACTAGAAAGCCATGTGTTTTCATGAATCTCTCTCTGTCTTAAGAGAAATCGAAAGAAGAAATAGGAAAAAACGCTATGTTTCCCACATTGCCAAGAATGGGGAGCAGAGCAATAGTGGAAACAAGAGCAAAGTTAACTACAGCGTTCTTTTAGCAGTCCCATGAGAGTTCAGAATTGACATCGAAATGCAGTCTACGTCACACATCTCGTTTTGTGCAACATCATACAGAGGCCCCATATTACCTTTTCGAGTGAATGTAGAAGTCAACTTTTACAACACAAGTTTCCTGCTCAGTCAAAGACTATAGTTGAAAAGCAACTGGTGATTCACCTTCTACGTGGCAAGGGGTAACTAGAAAACCATGTGTTTTCATGAATCTCTCTCTGTCTTAAGAGAAATCGAAAGAAGAAATACGAAAAAACGCTATGTTTCCACATTGCCAAGAATGGGGAGCAGAGCAATAGTGGAAACAAGAGCAAAGTTAACTACAGCGTTCTTTTAGCAGTCCCATGAGAGTTCAGAATTGACATCGAAATGCAGTCTACGTCACACATCTCGTTTTGTGCAACATCATACAGAGGCCCCATATTACCTTTTCGAGTGAATGTAGAAGTCAACTTTTACAACACAAGTTTCCTGCTCAGTCAAAGACTATAGTTGAAAAGCAACTGGTGATTCACCTTCTACGTGGCAAGGGGTAACTAGAAAACCATGTGTTTTCATGAATCTCTCTCTGTCTTAAGAGAAATCGAAAGAAGAAATACGAAAAAACGCTATGTTTCCCACATTGCCAAGAATGGGGAGCAGAGCAATAGTGGAAACAAGAGCAATGTTAACTACAGCGTTCTTTTAGCAGTCCCATGAGAGTTCAGAATTGACATCGAAATGCAGTCTACGTCACACATCTCGTTTTGTGCAACATCATACAGAGGCCCCATATTACCTTTTCGAGTGAATGTAGAAGTCAACTTTTACAACACAAGTTTCCTGCTCAGTCAAAGACTATAGTTGAAAAGCAACTGGTGATTCACCTTCTACGTGGCAAGGGGTAACTAGAAAGCCATGTGTTTTCATGAATCTCTCTCTGTCTTAAGAGAAATCGAAAGAAGAAATACGAAAAAACGCTATGTTTCCCACATTGCCAAGAATGGGGAGCAGAGCAATAGTGGAAACAAGAGCAAAGTTAACTACAGCGTTCTTTTAGCAGTCCCATGAGAGTTCAGAATTGACATCGAAATGCAGTCTACGTCACACATCTCGTTTTGTGCAACATCATACAGAGGCCCCATATTACCTTTTCGAGTGAATGTAGAAGTCAACTTTTACAACACAAGTTTCCTGCTCAGTCAAAGACTATAGTTGAAAAGCAACTGGTGATTCACCTTCTACGTGGCAAGGGGTAACTAGAAAACCATGTGTTTTCATGAATCTCTCTCTGTCTTAAGAGAAATCGAAAGAAGAAATACGAAAAAACGCTATGTTTCCCACATTGCCAAGAATGGGGAGCAGAGCAATAGTGGAAACAAGAGCAAAGTTAACTACAGCGTTCTTTTAGCAGTCCCATGAGAGTTCAGAATTGACATCGAAATGCAGTCTACGTCACACATCTCGTTTTGTGCAACATCATACAGAGGCCCCATATTACCTTTTCGAGTGAATGTAGAAGTCAACTTTTACAACACAAGTTTCCTGCTCAGTCAAAGACTATAGTTGAAAAGCAACTGGTGATTCACCTTCTACGTGGCAAGGGGTAACTAGAAAACCATGTGTTTTCATGAATCTCTCTCTGTCTTAAGAGAAATCGAAAGAAGAAATACGAAAAAACGCTATGTTTCCCACATTGCCAAGAATGGGGAGCAGAGCAATAGTGGAAACAAGAGCAATGTTAACTACAGCGTTCTTTTAGCAGTCCCATGAGAGTTCAGAATTGACATCGAAATGCAGTCTACGTCACACATCTCGTTTTGTGCAACATCATACAGAGGCCCCATATTACCTTTTCGAGTGAATGTAGAAGTCAACTTTTACAACACAAGTTTCCTGCTCAGTCAAAGACTATAGTTGAAAAGCAACTGGTGATTCACCTTCTACGTGGCAAGGGGTAACTAGAAAGCCATGTGTTTTCATGAATCTCTCTCTGTCTTAAGAGAAATCGAAAGAAGAAATACGAAAAAACGCTATGTTTCCCACATTGCCAAGAATGGGGAGCAGAGCAATAGTGGAAACAAGAGCAAAGTTAACTACAGCGTTCTTTTAGCAGTCCCATGAGAGTTCAGAATTGACATCGAAATGCAGTCTACGTCACACATCTCGTTTTGTGCAACATCATACAGAGGCCCCATATTACCTTTTCGAGTGAATGTAGAAGTCAACTTTTACAACACAAGTTTCCTGCTCAGTCAAAGACTATAGTTGAAAAGCAACTGGTGATTCACCTTCTACGTGGCAAGGGGTAACTAGAAAACCATGTGTTTTCATGAATCTCTCTCTGTCTTAAGAGAAATCGAAAGAAGAAATAGGAAAAAACGCTATGTTTCCCACATTGCCAAGAATGGGGAGCAGAGCAATAGTGGAAACAAGAGCAAAGTTAACTACAGCGTTCTTTTAGCAGTCCCATGAGAGTTCAGAATTGACATCGAAATGCAGTCTACGTCACACATCTCGTTTTGTGCAACATCATACAGAGGCCCCATATTACCTTTTCGAGTGAATGTAGAAGTCAACTTTTACAACACAAGTTTCCTGCTCAGTCAAAGACTATAGTTGAAAAGCAACTGGTGATTCACCTTCTACGTGGCAAGGGGTAACTAGAAAACCATGTGTTTTCATGAATCTCTCTCTGTCTTAAGAGAAATCGAAAGAAGAAATACGAAAAAACGCTATGTTTCCCACATTGCCAAGAATGGGGAGCAGAGCAATAGTGGAAACAAGAGCAATGTTAACTACAGCGTTCTTTTAGCAGTCCCATGAGAGTTCAGAATTGACATCGAAATGCAGTCTACGTCACACATCTCGTTTTGTGCAACATCATACAGAGGCCCCATATTACCTTTTCGAGTGAATGTAGAAGTCAACTTTTACAACACAAGTTTCCTGCTCAGTCAAAGACTATAGTTGAAAAGCAACTGGTGATTCACCTTCTACGTGGCAAGGGGTAACTAGAAAGCCATGTGTTTTCATGAATCTCTCTCTGTCTTAAGAGAAATCGAAAGAAGAAATACGAAAAAACGCTATGTTTCCCACATTGCCAAGAATGGGGAGCAGAGCAATAGTGGAAACAAGAGCAAAGTTAACTACAGCGTTCTTTTAGCAGTCCCATGAGAGTTCAGAATTGACATCGAAATGCAGTCTACGTCACACATCTCGTTTTGTGCAACATCATACAGAGGCCCCATATTACCTTTTCGAGTGAATGTAGAAGTCAACTTTTACAACACAAGTTTCCTGCTCAGTCAAAGACTATAGTTGAAAAGCAACTGGTGATTCACCTTCTACGTGGCAAGGGGTAACTAGAAAACCATGTGTTTTCATGAATCTCTCTCTGAAGAGAAATCGAAAGAAGAAATACGAAAAAACGCTATGTTTCCCACATTGCCAAGAATGGGGAGCAGAGCAATAGTGGAAACAAGAGCAAAGTTAACTACAGCGTTCTTTTAGCAGTCCCATGAGAGTTCAGAATTGACATCGAAATGCAGTCTACGTCACACATCTCGTTTTGTGCAACATCATACAGAGGCCCCATATTACCTTTTCGAGTGAATGTAGAAGTCAACTTTTACAACACAAGTTTCCTGCTCAGTCAAAGACTATAGTTGAAAAGCAACTGGTGATTCACCTTCTACGTGGCAAGGGGTAACTAGAAAACCATGTGTTTTCATGAATCTCTCTCTGTCTTAAGAGAAATCGAAAGAAGAAATACGAAAAAACGCTATGTTTCCCACATTGCCAAGAATGGGGAGCAGAGCAATAGTGGAAACAAGAGCAAAGTTAACTACAGCGTTCTTTTAGCAGTCCCATGAGAGTTCAGAATTGACATCGAAATGCAGTCTACGTCACACATCTCGTTTTGTGCAACATCATACAGAGGCCCCATATTACCTTTTCGAGTGAATGTAGGTCAACTTTTACAACACAAGTTTCCTGCTCAGTCAAAGACTATAGTTGAAAAGCAACTGGTGATTCACCTTCTACGTGGCAAGGGGTAACTAGAAAACCATGTGTTTTCATGAATCTCTCTCTGTCTTAAGAGAAATCGAAAGAAGAAATACGAAAAAACGCTATGTTTCCCACATTGCCAAGAATGGGGAGCAGAGCAATAGTGGAAACAAGAGCAATGTTAACTACAGCGTTCTTTTAGCAGTCCCATGAGAGTTCAGAATTGACATCGAAATGCAGTCTACGTCACACATCTCGTTTTGTGCAACATCATACAGAGGCCCCATATTACCTTTTCGAGTGAATGTAGAAGTCAACTTTTACAACACAAGTTTCCTGCTCAGTCAAAGACTATAGTTGAAAAGCAACTGGTGATTCACCTTCTACGTGGCAAGGGGTAACTAGAAAGCCATGTGTTTTCATGAATCTCTCTCTGTCTTAAGAGAAATCGAAAGAAGAAATACGAAAAAACGCTATGTTTCCCACATTGCCAAGAATGGGGAGCAGAGCAATAGTGGAAACAAGAGCAAAGTTAACTACAGCGTTCTTTTAGCAGTCCCATGAGAGTTCAGAATTGACATCGAAATGCAGTCTACGTCACACATCTCGTTTTGTGCAACATCATACAGAGGCCCCATATTACCTTTTCGAGTGAATGTAGAAGTCAACTTTTACAACACAAGTTTCCTGCTCAGTCAAAGACTATAGTTGAAAAGCAACTGGTGATTCACCTTCTACGTGGCAAGGGGTAACTAGAAAACCATGTGTTTTCATGAATCTCTCTCTGTCTTAAGAGAAATCGAAAGAAGAAATAGGAAAAAACGCTATGTTTCCCACATTGCCAAGAATGGGGAGCAGAGCAATAGTGGAAACAAGAGCAAAGTTAACTACAGCGTTCTTTTAGCAGTCCCATGAGAGTTCAGAATTGACATCGAAATGCAGTCTACGTCACACATCTCGTTTTGTGCAACATCATACAGAGGCCCCATATTACCTTTTCGAGTGAATGTAGAAGTCAACTTTTACAACACAAGTTTCCTGCTCAGTCAAAGACTATAGTTGAAAAGCAACTGGTGATTCACCTTCTACGTGGCAAGGGGTAACTAGAAAGCCATGTGTTTTCATGAATCTCTCTCTGTCTTAAGAGAAATCGAAAGAAGAAATAGGAAAAAACGCTATGTTTCCCACATTGCCAAGAATGGGGAGCAGAGCAATAGTGGAAACAAGAGCAAAGTTAACTACAGCGTTCTTTTAGCAGTCCCATGAGAGTTCAGAATTGACATCGAAATGCAGTCTACGTCACACATCTCGTTTTGTGCAACATCATACAGAGGCCCCATATTACCTTTTCGAGTGAATGTAGAAGTCAACTTTTACAACACAAGTTTCCTGCTCAGTCAAAGACTATAGTTGAAAAGCAACTGGTGATTCACCTTCTACGTGGCAAGGGGTAACTAGAAAACCATGTGTTTTCATGAATCTCTCTCTGTCTTAAGAGAAATCGAAAGAAGAAATACGAAAAAACGCTATGTTTCCCACATTGCCAAGAATGGGGAGCAGAGCAATAGTGGAAACAAGAGCAAAGTTAACTACAGCGTTCTTTTAGCAGTCCCATGAGAGTTCAGAATTGACATCGAAATGCAGTCTACGTCACACATCTCGTTTTGTGCAACATCATACAGAGGCCCCATATTACCTTTTCGAGTGAATGTAGAAGTCAACTTTTACAACACAAGTTTCCTGCTCAGTCAAAGACTATAGTTGAAAAGCAACTGGTGATTCACCTTCTACGTGGCAAGGGGTAACTAGAAAACCATGTGTTTTCATGAATCTCTCTCTGTCTTAAGAGAAATCGAAAGAAGAAATACGAAAAAACGCTATGTTTCCCACATTGCCAAGAATGGGGAGCAGAGCAATAGTGGAAACAAGAGCAATGTTAACTACAGCGTTCTTTTAGCAGTCCCATGAGAGTTCAGAATTGACATCGAAATGCAGTCTACGTCACACATCTCGTTTTGTGCAACATCATACAGAGGCCCCATATTACCTTTTCGAGTGAATGTAGAAGTCAACTTTTACAACACAAGTTTCCTGCTCAGTCAAAGACTATAGTTGAAAAGCAACTGGTGATTCACCTTCTACGTGGCAAGGGGTAACTAGAAAGCCATGTGTTTTCATGAATCTCTCTCTGTCTTAAGAGAAATCGAAAGAAGAAATAGGAAAAAACGCTATGTTTCCCACATTGCCAAGAATGGGGAGCAGAGCAATAGTGGAAACAAGAGCAAAGTTAACTACAGCGTTCTTTTAGCAGTCCCATGAGAGTTCAGAATTGACATCGAAATGCAGTCTACGTCACACATCTCGTTTTGTGCAACATCATACAGAGGCCCCATATTACCTTTTCGAGTGAATGTAGAAGTCAACTTTTACAACACAAGTTTCCTGCTCAGTCAAAGACTATAGTTGAAAAGCAACTGGTGATTCACCTTCTACGTGGCAAGGGGTAACTAGAAAACCATGTGTTTTCATGAATCTCTCTCTGTCTTAAGAGAAATCGAAAGAAGAAATACGAAAAAAACGCTATGTTTCCCACATTGCCAAGAATGGGGAGCAGAGCAATAGTGGAAACAAGAGCAAAGTTAACTACAGCGTTCTTTTAGCAGTCCCATGAGAGTTCAGAATTGACATCGAAATGCAGTCTACGTCACACATCTCGTTTTGTGCAACATCATACAGAGGCCCCATATTACCTTTTCGAGTGAATGTAGAAGTCAACTTTTACAACACAAGTTTCCTGCTCAGTCAAAGACTATAGTTGAAAAGCAACTGGTGATTCACCTTCTACGTGGCAAGGGGTAACTAGAAAACCATGTGTTTTCATGAATCTCTCTCTGTCTTAAGAGAAATCGAAAGAAGAAATACGAAAAAACGCTATGTTTCCCACATTGCCAAGAATGGGGAGCAGAGCAATAGTGGAAACAAGAGCAAAGTTAACTACAGCGTTCTTTTAGCAGTCCCATGAGAGTTCAGAATTGACATCGAAATGCAGTCTACGTCACACATCTCGTTTTGTGCAACATCATACAGAGGCCCCATATTACCTTTTCGAGTGAATGTAGGTCAACTTTTACAACACAAGTTTCCTGCTCAGTCAAAGACTATAGTTGAAAAGCAACTGGTGATTCACCTTCTACGTGGCAAGGGGTAACTAGAAAACCATGTGTTTTCATGAATCTCTCTCTGTCTTAAGAGAAATCGAAAGAAGAAATACGAAAAAACGCTATGTTTCCCACATTGCCAAGAATGGGGAGCAGAGCAATAGTGGAAACAAGAGCAATGTTAACTACAGCGTTCTTTTAGCAGTCCCATGAGAGTTCAGAATTGACATCGAAATGCAGTCTACGTCACACATCTCGTTTTGTGCAACATCATACAGAGGCCCCATATTACCTTTTCGAGTGAATGTAGAAGTCAACTTTTACAACACAAGTTTCCTGCTCAGTCAAAGACTATAGTTGAAAAGCAACTGGTGATTCACCTTCTACGTGGCAAGGGGTAACTAGAAAGCCATGTGTTTTCATGAATCTCTCTCTGTCTTAAGAGAAATCGAAAGAAGAAATACGAAAAAACGCTATGTTTCCCACATTGCCAAGAATGGGGAGCAGAGCAATAGTGGAAACAAGAGCAAAGTTAACTACAGCGTTCTTTTAGCAGTCCCATGAGAGTTCAGAATTGACATTGAAATGCAGTCTACGTCACACATCTCGTTTTGTGCAACATCATACAGAGGCCCCATATTACCTTTTCGAGTGAATGTAGAAGTCAACTTTTACAACACAAGTTTCCTGCTCAGTCAAAGACTATAGTTGAAAAGCAACTGGTGATTCACCTTCTACGTGGCAAGGGGTAACTAGAAAACCATGTGTTTTCATGAATCTCTCTCTGTCTTAAGAGAAATCGAAAGAAGAAATAGGAAAAAACGGTATGTTTCCCACATTGCCAAGAATGGGGAGCAGAGCAATAGTGGAAACAAGAGCAAAGTTAACTACAGCGTTCTTTTAGCAGTCCCATGAGAGTTCAGAATTGACATCGAAATGCAGTCTACGTCACACATCTCGTTTTGTGCAACATCATACAGAGGCCCCATATTACCTTTTCGAGTGAATGTAGAAGTCAACTTTTACAACACAAGTTTCCTGCTCAGTCAAAGACTATAGTTGAAAAGCAACTGGTGATTCACCTTCTACGTGGCAAGGGGTAACTAGAAAACCATGTGTTTTCATGAATCTCTCTCTGTCTTAAGAGAAATCGAAAGAAGAAATACGAAAAAACGCTATGTTTCCGACATTGCCAAGAATGGGGAGCAGAGCAATAGTGGAAAAAAGAGCAATGTTAACTACAGCGTTCTTTTAGCAGTCCCATGAGAGTTCAGAATTGACATCGAAATGCAGTCTACGTCACACATCTCGTTTTGTGCAACATCATACAGAGGCCCCATATTACCTTTTCGAGTGAATGTAGAAGTCAACTTTTACAACACAAGTTTCCTGCTCAGTCAAAGACTATAGTTGAAAAGCAACTGGTGATTCACCTTCTACGTGGCAAGGGGTAACTAGAAAACCATGTGTTTTCATGAATCTCTCTCTGTCTTAAGAGAAATCGAAAGAAGAAATACGAAAAAACGCTATGTTTCCCACATTGCCAAGAATGGGGAGCAGAGCAATAGTGGAAACAAGAGCAATGTTAACTACAGCGTTCTTTTAGCAGTCCCATGAGAGTTCAGAATTGACATCGAAATGCAGTCTACGTCACACATCTCGTTTTGTGCAACATCATACAGAGGCCCCATATTACCTTTTCGAGTGAATGTAGAAGTCAACTTTTACAACACAAGTTTCCTGCTCAGTCAAAGACTATAGTTGAAAAGCAACTGGTGATTCACCTTCTACGTGGCAAGGGGTAACTAGAAAACCATGTGTTTTCATGAATCTCTCTCTGTCTTATGAGAAATCGAAAGAAGAAATACGAAAAAACGCTATGTTTCCCACATTGCCAAGAATGGGGAGCAGAGCAATAGTGGAAACAAGAGCAATGTTAACTACAGCGTTCTTTTAGCAGTCCCATGAGAGTTCAGAATTGACATCGAAATGCAGTCTACGTCACACATCTCGTTTTGTGCAACATCATACAGAGGCCCCATATTACCTTTTCGAGTGAATGTAGAAGTCAACTTTTACAACACAAGTTTCCTGCTCAGTCAAAGACTATAGTTGAAAAGCAACTGGTGATTCACCTTCTACGTGGCAAGGGGTAACTAGAAAGCCATGTGTTTTCATGAATCTCTCTCTGTCTTAAGAGAAATCGAAAGAAGAAATACGAAAAAACGCTATGTTTCCCACATTGCCAAGAATGGGGAGCAGAGCAATAGTGGAAACAAGAGCAATGTTAACTACAGCGTTCTTTTAGCAGTCCCATGAGAGTTCAGAATTGACATCGAAATGCAGTCTACGTCACACATCTCGTTTTGTGCAACATCATA